>NC_048227.1:6329588-6462920 GCF_002007445.2 Ailuropoda melanoleuca
TACTGCTCCTTTCTTGATTAAAGCTCTTCACAGTGTAGAGATAAAGGGAACATACCTCAATATTATAAAAGCCATCTATGAAAAGCCCACAGTGAATATCATTCTCAATGGTGAAAACTGAGAGCTTTTCCCCTAAGGTTAGGAACACGACATGGATCCCCCCTCTCACCACTGTTACTCAACATAGTACTAGAAGTCCTAGCCTCAGCAATCAGACAACAAAAAGAAATAAAAGGCATCCAAATCAGCAGAGAAGAATTCAAACTCTCACTCTTCACAGATGACATGATACTCTGTGGAAAACCCAAAAGACTCCACCCCAAAATTGCTAGAACTCATACAGGAATTCAGCAAAGTGAGAGGATATAAAAACCAGTGCACAGAAATCGGTTGCATTTCTATATGCAAACAATGGGACAGAAGAAACAGATATTAAGGAGTCATTCCTATTTACAATTGCATCAAAACCCATAAGATACCTAGGAATAAACCCAACGAAAGAGGCAAAGGATCTGTACTCAGAAAACTGTAGAACACTCATGAAATTGAGGAAGACACAAAGAAATGGAAAAACGTTCCATGCGCATGGATTGGAAAAACAAATATTGTTAAAATGTCTATGCTACCTAGAGCAATCTACACATTCAATGGAATCCCTATCAAATTACCATCAACTTTTTCACAGAGCTGGAACAAATAATCCTAAAATTTGTATGGAACCAGAAAAGACCCCAAATAACCGAAGGAATGTTTGAAAAGAAAACCAAAGCTGGTGGCATCACAATGCCAGACTAAGCTCTATTACAAAGCTGTAATCATCAAGACAGTGTGGTACTGGTACAAAAACAGACACATAGATCAATGGGACAGAATAGAGAATCCAGAAATGGACCCTCAACTCTATGGTCAACTTATCTTTAACAAAGCAGGAAAGAATATTCAATGGAAAGATGACAGTCTCTTCAACAAATGGTGCAAAGAATGAAACGGGACCATTTTCTTATACCACGCACAAAGAAAAACTCAAAATGGATGAAAGACCTAAATGTGAGACAAGAATCCATCAAAATCATAGAGGAGAACACAGGGAGAAACTTCTTTGACCTCAGCCAGAGCAACTTCTTGCTAGCACATCTCCAAAGGCAAGGGAAACAAAGGCCAAAACGAACTATTGGGACTTCATCAAGATAAAAAGCTTTTGCAAAGCACAGGAAACAGTCAACAAGACCAAAAGACAGCTGACAGAATGGGAGAAGATATTTGCAAATGTCTTATCAGATAAAGGGCTAGTATCCAAAATCTATAAAGAACTTATCAAACTCAACACCCAAAGAACAAGTAATCTAATCAAGAAGCGGGCAGAAGACATGAGCAGATATTTCTCCAGAGAAGACATCCAAATGGCCAACAGACACACGAAAAAATGCTCAACATCCCTCAGCATCAGGGAAATACAAATCAAAACCACAATGAGATACCACCTCACACCAGTCAGATGGCTAAAATTAGCAAGTCGGGCAACAACAGATGTTGGCGAGGATGCGGAGTAAGGGGAACACTCTTACACTGTTGGTGGGAAAGCAAGCTGGTGCAACCACTCTGGAAAACAGTATGGAGGTTCCTCAAAAAGTTGAAAATAGAGCTACTCTATGACCCAGCAATTGCACCACTGGGTATTTACCCCAAAGGTGCAAATGAACTGAACCAAAGAGGCACGTGTACCCCAATGTTTATAGAAGCAGGGTCCACGATAGCCAAACTATGGAAAGAGCCCAAATGTCCATCAACAGTTGAATGGATGAAGAAGATGTGGTGTATATGTGTGTGTATATATGTATGTATATATATACACATACACACAATGAAATACTACTCAGCTTTCAAAAAAATGAAATCTTGCCATTTGCAACAACGTGGATTTACTAAAAGGTATTATGCTAAGCGAAATAAGTCAATCAGAGAAAGACAGTTATCATATGCTTTCACTCATGTGGAATTTAAGAACCAAAACAGAGGATCATAGGGGAAGAGAGAAAAAATAAAACAAGATGAAATCAGGGAGGAAGACAAACCATAAAAGACTCCTAATCATAGTGGGAAAGAAATGGAAAAACATTCCAGTTCTGTGGGGGGATGGAGTAACTGGGTGATGAACATTAAGGAGGGCATGTGATGTAATGAGCCCTGGGTATTCTATAAGACTGATGAATCACTGACCTCTACCTCTGAAATTAATAATACATTTTATGTTAATTTATTTGAAATTTTAAAAAATAAAAAATATTGCAATGAAAAAAAAAATCTTCATGTAAGTGGACCCACGCAGTTCAAACCCAAACGACATAGGTTTGAAGGGTCAACTGTAATAGTGTTACTCCATTGATCAAGGAATCTATGTTAGATTTAGGCACATGCTAAGCTTATACGTTCTGGAACATGGGAAATGACTACCAGATGGGTCTGCAGAGCGAGTGGTGACTGTAAGATGTACTGGGAGAGAGAACTGGACCAGGGCTCCACTTACTGCCAGACCTCCATATGCATTATGATGGAGCGTCCTCAGGCTTGTCAGTGTCAAGTCAAATCATGTATCCAGCCGTCCTCAGATTTCAGTATCCCCCTTCCCTGTTGTGTGGCTTCTTTGAGGAAATGGCTGTAGGTTACTATGGGGAGGAGCTCAGGGAATCACCACAGCGTACAGCTGACACAGTGTTGCAGACTCCGCCCACACGGATCCCACTGCGTCTTCAGTCGGCAGGCTCTCAGTCTAACTTATTAAAACTAACAGTGCTCAGAACAAACTCGGCTCAGAAACCTGTTGGGAGCTTATGGATTTGCATTAAGGCGGCTTTTCTTGATCTCTTTTGATTGTATTTATTACACCATACCCCAAAGTTGGCTGTCCATTTACCGTTTTTATAACCACTTTATTGAGATATAATTCACATGCCATAAAATCCACCCTTTAAGTCTGCGTTCCATGGGGTGGAGTATATTCAAAATGTTGTGCGTCACCACTGTGTAATCTTAGAAAATTTCATCACACCAAAAAGAAACCCTGTACCCACTGATAGTAACTCCCCATCTCTGCTCCCTTATGCCCACCCCAAGGCAACCATCAACCTACTTTCCATCTCTATAGATTTTCCTCTTCTAGGCTTTACAACATAAATGGAATCATATGTGGCCTTTTGTGACTAGCTAGCTCTTTTCACTTAGCATAATGTTTCCAAGTTTCAACCAGTGTGTAGTATCAGGACTTTTCCTTTTTATTGCTAAATAATATTCTGTCACGTGGATATACCATTCTTATTTATTCATTCATCAGTTAATGGACATTTTGGTTGTGCCCCTTTTTGGATAATGCCACTGTGAATATTTGTCTATAAGCTTTTGTGTGAACATGTCTTCATTTATAGAAAATCAGTGTTTAACTTTTTCAAGAATTGACAAATTGTTTTCCAAAGTGGTGGCAACATTTTACATTCCCAATGGCAATGTAGATTTTCCATTTTCTCCATATACTTTCCAGCCCTTTCTTCCCAACTATTGGGGTATAATTGACATATAATAGTGTGTGACTTAAGGTATACAATGTGATGACTTAATACACATGTATATTACAGAATGTTTACCACAGTAAGGTTAGTTAACACATCCTTTATCTCACAGTTAATAATTACCATTTTTGTTGTTGATGTTATGGCAAGAACATTAAAGTTCTCCTCACAGCAACTTTCAAGTATACAGTACAATATTGTTAACTATAGTCACTTACTCATCTTATAACTGATAGTACCCCCTTTTTTTTAAAGATTTTTTTTATTTGACGGAAAGAGATAGCCAGCGAGAGAGGGAACACAAGCAGGGAGAGTGGGAGAGGAAGACAGGCTACCAGCGAGCAGGGAGCCCAATGTGGGGCTCGATCCCAGGACCCTGGGATCACGCCCTGAGCCAAAGGCAGATGCTTAATGACTGAGCCACCCAGGCACCCCTGATTGTACCCCTTGACCAAATCTCCCCATGTCCCTCACCCCTCAGCCCCTGGCAGCCACCATGCTACTCTCTGTTTCTATGAGTTCAAGGTTTTTAGATTCCACATATATGTGAGAGCATGCAGTATTTGTCTTTTTCTGTCTGGCTCATTTCACTTAGCATAATGCCCTCAAAGTCCATCCATGTTGCAAACAGCAGGATGTCCTTCCTTTTTATGGCTGAATAATATTTCAGTGTGTGTGTGCGTGCGTGTGTGTGTGTGTGTGTGTATCACATCTTCTTCATTTGTTCATCCACAGATGGACATTTAAGTTGTTTCCACACTTGGCTATTGTAAATAACGCTGCAGTGAACATGGAAGTGCAGATATCTCTTTGAGATCCTGATTTCACTTTCTTTGGATATATACCCAGACGTGGAATTGCTAAATAATAATATACTTCTGTTTTTCATTTTTTTGAGAAACCACCATACTCTTTTCCGTTGTGGCCATACCAATTTAAATTCCCACCAACAGTGCACCAGGGTTCTCTTTCTGCACATTCAAACCAACATTTATCATCCCTTGTCTTTTTCATAACCGCCATTCTAACAGGTGCGAGGTGATTTTCATGAACATTTCCCTGATGATCAGTAATGTTGAGCACCTTTTGGTATATTTGTTGGCCATTTGTATATCTTCTCTGGGGGAAAAAAGTCTATTCAAGTCCTCTGTACATGGTAAAGTTTATTTATTTATTTTTTTAGTAATCTCTACACCCAACATGGGGCTTGAACTCATAACCCTGAGGTCAAGAGTCGCACGCTTTTCTGACTGAGCCAGCCAGGTGCCTCCCTCTGCACATTTTTAAATTGGCTTGTTTGGGGGGTGTTTTTGCTAGTAACTTATATGAGTTGCTTTTATATTTTGGATATTAACCCATTATTAGAGTTTGCAAATATTTTCTCGCCTTCCATAGATTATGTTTTCATCTTGCCGATTGTTTCTTTTGCGGTGCAGAAACCTTTGACTTTGATGTTCCCACTAATTTATTTTGCTTTTGTTGCTTGTATTTCTGGTGTCACATCCAAAAAATCATAGCCAAGATAAATGTCAAGGAGTTTTTCCTTATGTTTTCTCCTGGGAATGCTATAGTTTCAGGTCTTATGTTTAGGTCCTTAATTCATTTTCAGTTAATTTTTGTGAGCAGTGTAGTAAGATAGAGGTCCAGTTTCATTCTTTTGCAAGTGAATATTCAGTTTTTCCAATACCATTTATTAAAGAGACTATCCTTTCTTCAGTGAGTATGTTTGGCTTTCTTATCAAATATTAATTGGCCATATAGGCATGGGTTTATTTCTGGGCTCTTGATTCTGTTCCATTGGTCAATGTGTCTGTTTTTAATGCCAGTTCTCTACTCTTTTGATTACTATAAACTTCATGATGTGGCTTGAAATCAGGAAGTGTGAAGCCTCAAGCTTTGTTCTTTCTCAAGATTGCTTTGGCTGTTTGGGGTCTTTTGTGGTTCCATACAAATCGTAGGCCTTTGTTTTTTTCTATTTCTATGAAAAATACTGTTAGCATTTTGATAGGGATTGCATTGAATCTATAGACAGATTTGGGTAGTGTGGACATTTTAACAATATTAACTCTCCCAATCCATGAACATAGGGTATATTTCCAATTATCCATGTCTTCAGTTTCATGTATCAAAGTCATAGTTTTTTATATATAGATCTTTCAGTTCCTTGCTTAAATTTATTCACAAGTATCTTGTGGAATTGTTTATTTCCTTTTCATCTAGTTCATTATTAGTATATAGACACACAACTCATTTTTGGATGTTGATTTTGTATCCTGCCACTTTACTGAACTCATTGATTAGTTCTAACAGGTTTTTGGTGGAGTCTTTAGGTTTTTCTATACACAGGATCATGTCATCAGCAAATGGAAACAGTTTTACTTCTGCCTTTCCATTTGGATGCCTTTTATTTCTTTTTCTTGCCTAATTTCTCTGACTAGGATCTCCACTACTGTGCTGAAAGGAATGGTGATATGGGCATCTTTTACTTGTTTCCAGTCTTAGAGGGAAAGCATTCAGCCCTATCACTGTTGAGTATGATGTTAGCCAAGGGTGTATCATTTATGGCCTTTATTATGTTGAGATATGTTCCTTCTATACCCAATTTGTTGAGAGTTTTTGTCATGAAAGGACACTGAATTTTGTCAAATGCTTTTTCTCTATTAAGATGATCATATGACTTTTGTCTTTCATTCTTTTAATGCGATTGTATCACATTTATTGGTTTGTATACACTGCACCGACCTTGCATCCCAGGGATAGGTCCCGCTTGGTCCTGGTGTATAATCCTTTAAATTTGCTGTTGAATTTGGTTTGCTAGTTATTTTGTTGAGAATTTTTGCATCTATGTTCATTAGGGATATTGGTCTGTAGTTTTCTTTTTTATTTAAAGATTTTTATTTATTTATTTATTTGACAGAGAGAGAGGCAGAGAGAGAGGGAACACAAGCAGGGGGAGTGGGAGAGGGAGAAGCAGGCTTCCTGCTGAGCAGGGGGCCCGACGCGGGGCTCGATCCCAGAATGCTGGGATCAGGCCCTGAGCCGAAGGCAGAAAGACGCTTAACGACTGAGCCACCCAGGCGCCCCTATAGTTTTATTTTCTTGTAACGTCCTTATCTGGTTCTGGTATCAAGGTCATGGTAACCTTATAAAATGCGTTTGGAAGTATTTCCCCCTTTTCTATTTTTTGTAAGAGTTTGAGAAGGACTGGCATTAATTTTTTTTCATTTCTGGTAGAACTCACCCATGAAACCATCTGGTCCTAGACTTTATTATTGAGGGGTTTTTCGTCACTGATTCAATCTCCTTACTTACTATTGGTCTATTCAGATTTTCTATTCATGATTCAGATTTGGTAGATTGTATTGAGTTTCTAGAAATTTATCCATTTCTCCTACATTGTCCAATTTGTTGATGTATAGTTGTTCATAATAGTCTCTTATGCTCCTTTGTATTTTTGTGGTATCAGCTGTAATATCTCTGCTTTCATTTGTAACTTTATTTGAGTCCTCTCTTTTTTCCTTGGTAAGCCTAGCTAAAGGTTTGTTAAGTTGGTTTATCTTTTCAAAAAAACAGCTCTTAGTTTCATTGATCTTTTCTATTGTGTTTCTGGTCCTTATTCCTTTTTTTTTTTTTAAGATTTATTTACTTATTTTTTAAAGATTTTATTTATTTATTTGAGAGAGAGAGAGAGACAGCCAGCGAGAGAGGGAACACAAGCAGGGGGAGTGGGAGAGGAAGAAGCAGGCTCCCAGTGGAGGAGCCTGATGTGGGACTCGATTCCAGAACGCCGGGATCACGCCCTGAGCCGAAGGCAGACGCTTAACGACTGAGCCACCTAGGCGCCCCAAGATTTTATTTATTTATTTGAGAGAGGGGGATCATGAGTGGGTGGGAGGGGCAGAGGGAGAAGCAGACTCCCCACTGAGCAGGGAGCCAGATGCGGGACTCGATCGGCCGAAGGTAGACGCTTAACCGACTGAGCCACCCAGGCACCGCTCTGGTCTCTATTTCATTTACTTCTGGTCGGGATAAGATGGGAACTAAAGGAAGCTCTAGGCTCAGACTCTTCCCCATCTGCCAAACCACTTCTCGAGGAGTCACCGAGTTAGGTGCCGTTAGCACATCTTTGCTCACAGCATGTGATCATCTCCTTGGAAACCAAGAGCTATGACCCCATATTCAGGGCTATGCAGGTGGTCCAGCCAGAGTGACCAAAGTCCTTGTCTAAATGTCTGAAGTGGGGGTGGAAAGTGGGGAGGTGCACAGAGCCCAGAGAATAGGGACACTTTTCAAAGCTGGATGAATTTCTCCAGATTCCTCAATGGCTCCATTTATAAATGTCCTCAGTGCCCGGGTCAGTGTGGGTATCAGGAGAGGAGGCTATGTTTGGTGCCAGGGGTTGGGAAGAGGGGGGTTTTGCCTAGTTATTTCTGAGCTTCTGACAAGACCCTAAAGCACCCAGACAAACTTCTCTTTCACAATAAGTTTCTGAGGACTGGTGCCAGGAAAGAAGCCCTTGAGGGTTAAGAGAGCTCTCATCCCACTCCTTTATTCCACCACATAGTGCCCTCTTTGTCTCTCCTCTTCCCACCAAATGAGACCAGCCTCCTCCCACAGCCATATGTTGATGGCATGTGCCACAACCTGGAGCAGCAGTGTGCAGCGATCACCCAAGGGCAGGGAGGAGAAAGAAGTGTGGAAGCCTGGCATCTCTGTATCCACTCTGATGGGAGGAGAAAACCTTTCTTCTCTCCTTCCCTCCTTTTCCACAGCTGGATGTCACTATCTGGTTTTGAGGAGAGTGAGAGATCACTAGGGACAAGGGTTGAGGAGGGGTCAGCAGATGGAAAGCATCAGAACAAGAAGGAAAACATCTGCCCAGAAAATTGAATACAGGAGCACTGCTCCTGGGATACTGCCCGACCTGGAGAGAAGAGAGCTAAGCCAGTTGCTGCGCCCACCATCAGTGAAAATCTGGAGGAAACAAAAATATAAACTAATAATTTCTTGAAATTAAAAATCTGTAACATTTACAAATAGTCAACAAATGCATTCCTCACCAGTATGGCAAGAATTCAGTTTAGCAGCAAGTTTACTCAAAGAACTGGCAATACAGAGGCAGCATCCTGGTTTTTATTCCATGCTGACCCCATCTGGCTCATTACCAGCATTTCCAGAATATTCTCCTTCCTGCACTCTGTACCATAAGGGCAAGCTCTTGCCCATGCAAGCATGCAATGCTGCGAGGCTGACAGAAAGGAAAGCCTGGGCACCGGAGGCCACAAGCAACTGTGGATCCTCAACACCGAGTTTTTCCTTCTTGACCTTCTGCTGCCCCACAGTGGGACTCACAGTTGACCCATACCTCAAAGTCCTCTCCGCTTTGGCAGGTCCTTACTCTGTGACTTTCTTTACACAGGATTTTCCAGATCTAGTGAAGTCTTCCCCAAGTTTTAGGCCACTGCCCCCCGCCAACAATCAGACCTTCTTTCTCCATGATCATAAAGGCACAAAGCCCCTGGGGCCCTAGAGCCAAGTGGTGAGGATAGAGGACGGGAGGAAAGCCAAGCTCATAAGACCAGGAAGGACATCTTTGAAAGACATCATGGCCTATTCCAAGGACAGCAAAAGCCAGTAAACTGAGCGCTGTGCTGTTTTCACAAGCTCAAGGGGCAATCCCTAGTAGGCATGAAAACGGGAGTTAGCAGGAAAGAAACATCAGAGCCCCAATGATCAACAGGAGACACAAGGAGAAACATGCAGACACTCTGCACCCCCCACCCCACAATGCGTTTCCTTTCCTCCTTCCCCATCATATTCCCATTCTCACTTCCAGGCCTCAGCCCTCACATGGGAAGGGGTGTCAGAGTCAGCTCTTATCCAGGTACATCTGACCACACCCCTGCCCATGTGAGGCTGATCCTGCTTTAGAAAGCATCAGACTCACCCCTGCCCAGGGTTGGTGGGTAGAAAATGAGCCGACTTTGGGGTCATTCTGGCCAGGGTCCCTGTGGTGACTCTGCTAGTCACTGGATACTTCACGGTGGTTTAATCAAGTGACTTCATTATCTGGGCTCCTTGGCATCAATAACTCCTCTCACGTTATTGCGAGAATTCCAATTTTAAAAACTAGCCCATGTCAGGTGCATGTGGACAAGGGATGGGGTGTCTCTTGATCCACCCTGTTCCCCCATCGCCAAGGACATTGCTCAGCGTCTAGAACTTTCTCAGTAAACACAGTCCAGAGTTCATAGTCCATTCGGAGTTTTCCCTGAATGAATTCCTTTCCATTGACTATTACAGCCACATGGAACCCTAAGGATCCTCCGGGCCATTTTGCATAAGAGGAAACAGACTCAGATACATAATTCTGTGGGTCATACAGACTGCCAGATGAAAAGCCAGACAAGGGGACAGTTCCTCAGACCCCATAAGTTGTTGATACCAAGGCACAAAATTAGGGGCAAAGAGTGGGATTAGGGAACAAAAAGCCCCAAAAGCAGCAGAGAAACTGCAGGAGGATGAATCGGGAAGAGCCTGGACCATGTCTCCTGAGTAGGAGTGATTAAGGCACAGAGGACTGGGAAGGACGTTGCCTGGAACAGAAAAGTTGTGTTCAGAAGTCATTAGTAACAGAGGTGATGGATAAAGAGAGGAAGAGGGAGAAACTAGGTCATTATAATAGATGGCATTTACCAAGCAAGGACTATGTACCAGGTACCTGTGATCTTATTTAAGTCTCACTAAAAAACACCTCCATGATAAAGCTATTACTATAATATCCATTTTAGCAATGAGGAAATTGAAGCACAGAGGAATTAAGTAATTTGCTGAAGGTCACAAATTTAGCAGGTGGTGGTGGAGCTGGGCATCAAACCCAGACATGCTGTCTGTGAAACCTGGATCATTAACCAAAACTTTCACCATATTAGGGGTTACTGTTTTGAATAATCAGAAGGAGGGAAGAGGCAGCCCTATGTAGGGATTATATTGATCCCAGAGAGTGGCTGTTCAGAGAGGATAGAATAATGGAGCATTACTGAAAATGGGTGGGGGTGATGAGGAACTCTGGAATTTGGGGGGAGGGGGCGAATAGTAAAAGAATAAAGAAGCAGACATAATCGCTCTACAACCACACAACTGGACAGTCAAACTCTTAACTTGAATGGAAAGAAAAATTGCAAATACTATAAAGATTAAAAATAATTTTTATTTGATTTTGGAATGCCTACGAACATTGTTGTTGTGTCTGGTTCCCTCAATATTCACAGGATATCAAAAGTAAATTCTGTTCAACTGATTCAGGAGCTTCTGCAGATCTGTTTTCTCTCTCCGAGCCCATGGATAAGCTCCCTCTTGTGGCAAATGGGATATTACCTCTAAGACTCAAGAAACACCCATCCAAGCGGAAATGTGTGTCTTGGACCTTACTGAAGTAAAGGCATTAGGTGTACGGGTCCGCCGCAGCCCCGAGAGGCCAGCAGTGAGGGCTGGATCATCCTTTTTGCCCTGCAGTGGTAGACCGGCTTTCCCCAAATTGCACAATGCATACAGATGCAAGAGGGGCCTTCCCTGCTCAACCCCCCTCCACCAAGACCAGAGCACACAGGTGGGTTGATCACCTTGGCGCACAAAATCCCCTCTGCCAGTGGGGATCCAAATGCAGACGGGAGGGGTGTGGGATCATCCCCTGAGGCAGGTGCTTGTCAGAGTTTGGAATTTAACCCTACTAGAGCCCACAAATTAACCTGTTACAGTTTCATGGACGCTGGCAGAAAACAGAAGAGCTCTGGGACATAGACAAAGGACTGTTGGTCATGACACAGCAAGCAGTATGAGCATCGTGTTGGCCAGGGTTACCCCGCACCCCTAAATCCCAGACAGTAACTCTAAAGGATCCGAGTGGATGCTTTATAGGCAGTAGGCTTGTGGTACAGTCAAGGAACACTGAACCTGCGGAATGCATGCTTTCCTAGTGAGCGGTCATGAGTCTGATCTTTTTCCAAAGGTCATCTCTTAAGGTCACTCACTGCAAACACTACCCTGAGAAATGGCCCAGGTAAAGATCACACAAGGCTTGGCATTCTTGCCATGCCCAGTAAGAATATGCAGGAAGCTCAAGCTCAAGGACCTTGGCAGATTGCCCTGCCCAACAGCACCCCTGACCCCCCACCTCTGTGCTGGGTTAACCAGTTGTCCATGTGAGCTCTGCAACTCACAAGATGATTGCTCCTACTGGTGAGGCAGGATTGCATCCAACAGGTGCTAACACACTGATCTTTGGTGACTCTCTGCACATGTTGAGATGAGATTAATATGATTGGTGAGGAGTTTGCCATTGAATACGAATATAGAATG
The DNA here is from genome assembly GCF_002007445.2 of Ailuropoda melanoleuca. NCBI lineage: Eukaryota > Metazoa > Chordata > Mammalia > Carnivora > Ursidae > Ailuropoda > Ailuropoda melanoleuca. The sequence goes on from NC_048227.1 coordinate 6,341,507, forward strand.
GTAATGAATTTAGCTCCATTGGAAACAAAAGTTTCTGTGGAAAAGTAAAATAATTATAGTTGACTGCATAGCAGAGCTGTAAAGTTATTACATAGTCATAATAATGAAAACAATGAAATAGATCTAAGTTTTTATATTTAATATTTATATTAGGAGAATGGGTCATGGGAGATGGAAGTGTGTGATGGAGGCTGGCAAAGGGAAGAAAGTAGATCATCTCTTCCAGGATATCTATATAATGCCTGACACTGAAATATCAAGAAAGCATTTGATCCAGAGACATGGAGGTAAACATCTCCAAAATAACCAGCTAAAATTTAAGCAAATCATTGTGTGAAAAATAAAGAAAAAGTATTTTGTAAACCATATTACTTTGCATAAACCAGGCATTAAAAAAATACTTATTATCTTGGGACACCTGGGTGGCTCAGTCGGTTAAGTATCCGACTCTTGATTTCTGCTCAGGTCACGATCTCAGGGTTGTGAGATCAATCCTCACATCAGGCTCTGTGCTGCTTAGGATTCTCTCTCTCCCTCTCCTTCTGCTTGTTCTCTGTCTCTTTCTAAGAAGAAGAAGAGGAAGAGAAAGAGAAAAGAAAAGAAGAAGAAAGAAGAGAAAGAAGAAAGAAAGAAAGAAAAGAAAAGAAAGAAAGAAAGAAAGAAAGAAAGAAAGAAAGAAAGAAAGAAAGAAAGAAAAAGAAAGAGTACTTACTGTCTTAAGTAAAGAATTTTCACTGGGAAATGGTTGACAGAAAAAGGAAGGAACTGCGGAAAGATCCTGTAATTGGAAGTAACGATGTGGAAAACAATCTTTTAAAGATTTTTTTCTAAGTAATCTCTACCCCAATGTGGCACTCAAACTCACAACCCTGAGATCAAGAGTCACGTGCTCCACCGACTGAGCCAGCCAGGTGCCCCTGGGGATTTATTTTATTATTTTTTTAAAGATTTTATTTATTTACTTACTTATTTACTTACTTACTTACTTACTTACTTACTTACTTACTTGAGAGGGAGAGAGAATCTGAAGCAGACTCCGTGCTGAGCGCAGAGCCCGACGCGGGGCTCAATCTGACGACCCCGAGATCATGACCTGAGCTGAAACCAAGAGCTGGATGCTCAATGGACTGAACCATCCAGGCGCCCCCCCGGAAATTTATTTTACACAAAAAAATAAATCAACCCTCAACTGCTTTTATAGCTTTATAGGATAAAGTCAGTAATAAAAAAATTTTAAAAACACAACAGAGACGGAGACAATGCCATGAACAAAGCAGGAAGTGAGACTGTGGGGGGTGGTCCTGCGTTCAGGGTCTTGTACCTTCTGGGGAATGTCAGATTGAGAGCTCTAGAGTAAAAACAAAGAAAAAAAGCAGAGTAGTGTTCTGGAGCTATGCCTACCTCAATGGACAGATTCGTCAAATTCAACAAAGAAATCCCAGCCTGAGTGTCCTTGGACCCTGTAGCCCTGGACAGCAAGCAGAAGTGGGAATCAGAGAACATCCCAGGGCAGTGGCTGAGGCCTGCCTGGAGGAGGAGTGCCCTGACGTGCTCAGAGGGTTCACCTACTACCTGGACTAAGCATTCAGTGCTTCCTGTGTTCTACTCACCAGCAATGAGCAAGAGAAGGGCCAAGGAACCTCGAGAAGAGGGGACATAGCATGTTGAAGACCCAATGGAAGAGAAAGAGGGGTTAGAAGTATGGAATGGTGTTCCTCAGAATCCTGCTTAACCCACTAAAAATAATTCTCAAAAGCTCTGGCTATAGGAAGGGACATTGCCGGCTCACTCCTGAGCTTCAAGGAAGGTGGCTAAGTTCAGATTCTGTCCTTACCTTGAGCTCCCCAGGGAGAAACTGGCCTGGATAAGCCCCATGGACCTTTGCTTCTCTCTCTGATTCAAAGTTTTTCTCATGCTGAATTGGGTGCACAATACGTGAAAATACTGTCTTTGACACTTGGTCATGGAAGTAAAACCAACTAACTCAGAAGGAAACAGTTCAGCCAGTGATATTTCAAAGCAACTTCTGGCCCCTTGAACAAATTTGAAAAACCACATGACAGGAGAAGAATTTCAGATCAATAAGGAAACCCAAAGTCCGCAGGAACAGGCCAGGCTAAGGCAGACTGGAATGTGAGATTGCGCCCCACCATGGCAGGAGACATGGGTTGGGGTGAGGGCAGGGGGAGGGGACCTCTGGAGACCCCAGTCCTGGCCAGCTGTGGGGCAAGGGGAGAGACACAGAGCCACTCAGACACCCAGAGAAACTTCCTGGAGGGATTCAGATGTCAGAGGAGGAAGTGAAGGCCAAGACAGCTGGCCAAGAAGAGATGAAAGATTGTTTGTGACCAGTCATGTGTGAGATGGCTGAGGGGAGGGCCACAGGGCCTGACAAGGGACATGACTGAGGGCGAGACTGGGCTGTGGGCATGACTGGGCACACTAGGGAGAATAAGGGGCCCAGAGGAGCCAATGTGGATCCTTTCATGAGCACATCCTGCCTGCCCAACAGAGAACCAGCAACAAATTCTCCTTCAGGCAGGACCAAGTTCAAGTGTGCTCTGAGAATGCCCCACCCCGGGAGGACCTCATTGCCACAGACTGTCTCCTTGGCAATTCCTCAGTCCCTTTGGAATTGCATATTGCTCTATATTGGGAGACCACTCTGCAAACAGCCCATCAGCCCCAAAGGGCACACGGGAAGAACTGCATGTCCATGTAACTGGCTTCCTCTGTATCCTCCATATTTTGTGTTATGCATTAAAATTTTTCTTGCCTGGGTGGCTCGGTCGATTAAGTGTCTGACTCTTGATTTCGGCTCAGGTCTTAATCCCAGGGTCTTGAGTTCAAGCCCTGCATTGGACTCCATGCTGGGTGTGGAGCCTACTTAAGAAAGGAAAAAATTATCTTGAAAGAAAATAAATAATTTTTAAAATTAAAAAAAAAGTTATCTTGATAACTGGCAAGGGAGGAGATGGCACAAAAGGCCAAGAACCACTGGCCGAGAGGGATGGGGTAGCAGAGACCAAGAGTAGGACACTTAGGGGCACCTGGGTGGCGCAGTCGTTAACCGTCTACCTTCAGCTCAGATCATGATCCCGGCGTTCTGGGATCGAGCCCCACATCGGGCTCCCTGCTCAGTGGGAAGCCTGCTTCACCCTCTCCCACTCCCCCTGCTTGTGTTCCCTCTCTCGCTGCCTGTCTCTCTGTCAAATAAATAAATAAAATCTTTATAAAAAAAAAGAGTCGGACACTTAACCGACTGAGCCACCGAGGTGCCCCTAAAAACAAAGTTAAAATATATATATAAAGAAATTGGCATTTTCGTCCCTGTTCCATGCCCTGTTCAGCCACAACATTTCCCATGCTGCCCTTGTCCTGACATTCCAGATTCGGGTTCCTTCTCCGATAATTTTCTCCTCGCATCCGTCGTAGGAGTTTGGCAGGAAAGTTCTGATCACACTTGGTTATTAGATTCCTTAGGTTTTCATAATTAGGTTACACAATTTTCTGTTGTTAGGTTCTAATCATTAATCAATATTAGGTTTTCATCTGTTTCATCCTCACAATTGCAAAAGACAAAAGTTTCTTTCCACACTGTCACAGGAATTGCCTGATTTTCAGTCAGTAATTCCTGCTGCTGAGTTTACACTCTTTTTCTTTAGGCTCTCTGGCACTTCTGGACTCCACCTTCCCAGACTTTGGTCCCTGATTTCCTTAAGCCCTTCACACCGTCCTTTTTGCCTTCAGCGAGCATTTCATTTTCATTATCAAAAGATAACTCAATCAGGTGTCTAACCCTCCACAGAGTAAAACCACAGCCTTCAAGAAAGTTCCCAGAACATCTGTATCGTCTCTGCATTCAGCCCCAATCCAGCCCCATGATCAAGCCCCGTTACCCTCCCTTCATTTCCCTGTCCCAATTTCACTATCAGTCAGGATCTTCAGTTGCTGAAACAGAATCTCATTCTGACTTGAAGCAGAAAATAAACAGATTTATCAGGTAGCCTTGGAATCAACAGAGAAACTGGAAACCCCGGTTCAGAATCCGGCAGGAGAAGCACGGGGAAAAATCACACCATGGAACAAGTCCTGTAAACACACACAGCTGCCAACAGTACGGGCAATGACACCACCTCACTGGGCACGGAGCACCCCACAGCTTGCAGCCCCGCTGCTCCCAGGACATGGCGCTTACAGCCGCTGCTGAGCTCCCCAGAAAGGCCCACACACTTTGCCTTCTTCTTTGCTCCACCGACACCTGCCTCAGTGTCCAGGGCACCAGTGCCTGCTTGACCGAGCCCAAGCCGTACACACCCGTTCTGTTGCAAGGAGGTTGCAAAAAGGGGAATCGGGCAACTTCTGCCGCTATGATGGAAAGGCCTGGACTCCCCAAGCATAGAAAGGGGTGCGGGGAGGCTGGGGTGCCTGGGTGGCTCAGTCAGTTGAGCGTCCAACTCTTGGTTTCTGCTCAGGTCCTGATCTCAGGGTTGTGCGATCAAGCCCCACGTCTAACTCGGCAGGGAGTCTGCTTGAGATTCTCTTCCTCCACCCCACCCTCTTCCCCGCCCCCACTCGCGTAAGTGTGCGCTCTCTCTCTCTCTCAAATAACTAATCTTTTTAAAGAAAGAAAGAAAAAGGAAGGAAGGAATGAAAGAACAAAGGAAAAAAAGGAAAGGAAAGAGAAAAGAAAAAAGAAAAGAAAAGAAAGAAAAGGGGCGCCTGGGTGGCACAGCGGTTAAGCGTCTGCCTTCGGCTCAGGGCATGATCCTGGCGTTGTGGAATCGAGCCCCACATCAGGTTCCTCCGCTATGAGCCTGCTTCTTCCTCTCCCACTCCCCCTGCTTGTGTTCCCTCTCTTGCTGGCTGTCTCTCTGTCGAATAAATAAATAAAATCTTAAAAAAAAAAAGAGAGAAAAAAGAAAATGGAGGGAGGCAGAAATGTGAATGTCCTCCACGCAGAACTCCAGTGTGCCAGCTGTGAGAGAGAGAGGGTCCCCCCCAGCTGGGGTCTGCCCAAGCCTGGGCTTTGGCCATGTGCAGAGTTTTTCCAGAGGTGGTCTGACAACACCCAAATCCCCCCAGTGAGCCTAGGGTGAGATGTACATGACAGACCGGAAAGGAAACACACACCCCACGCATCTGCCACTTAATAGCCCCCCTGCCCTCCTCCCTCATCCACTGGCATCTGTCACCTGAGGGATACACAAAGTCCCTGCCTGCAATCAGCCATCTTGGTGCTCAGTTTGCACACCGTCTGTGAACGGGCTGAGTGCAGTCTCTGTCCCTGGCGGCTCGTGCATCCTTCTTTGTCACCGTCAGAGGAGGAGCCTGTGCTGCACACTCATTGGCTGCGGAGTCACCTTTCCCAGGCTGGGCCCACAGCCCAACCATTCCCATAACTACACCTGGCTTTAATTCCAAGTAATCTGCTCCAAGCTCCACGACCCAGGGCAGTCCAGAACCTTCTGGTCAGGCACAATGGGCACAATGGCGTCTGTCCTGCTGTCCCTGCTACTCCTTCTGGGTCCTGCAGTCCCTCAGGAGACCCACACTGGTGAGTGAGGAAGCTAGGGGGGCTCTGGGGGACAGATGGGCTGGAGAAGGGCCCCTAATGCAGCTGGGATTCCTGGGTATACTGTGGGAATGAGTGTCCAAGGCTGTCACCTAACTCAGCTCACGAACTTTGAGAAGCATTGAGGGCCCTCTGGACTCATGCTAAATGAGGCCGTAGAGAATCAGAAGCTAAAACCCTTAGTTTACAAATGAGCAAAACTGAGACCAGAGAGGTGAAGTGACCTGGCCAGAGTCACACAGCCAGGACAGAGCAGGAGCCTTGCAAGTGGAACTTCCTTTTCCTTCCTTTCTTCCAATGGCTGGATGAATCTGTCTGGTTCTTGGAGAAAGAGGGAACAACCCTAAGGGCAGATGTGAAGGCAGCTTCACTGGAGAATTGTAGAAGGAGGTCTGTCCCCTCCCCCCACAGTCAGACCACAGTGCTACCTTAGCCCTGAAGGCAAGTTAGGGGGAAGGAAGCCAGCTGGAATCTGGGAAGCACCAGCGTCAACACTAGAATAGGAAAACAAGGCTGTTTCTTGGCCACGCATTTCAGGATGAAGAAATGTAAGCTAAACTGTGCATGTTTGAAACTCGTTATACTTAAAAACTATGAGAATATATGTTTTTTTTTTAAGATTTTTTATTTATTTATTTGACAGAGATAGAGACAGCCAGCGAGAGAGGGAACACAAGCAGGGGGAGTGGGAGAGGAAGAAGCAGGCTCATAGCAAAGGAGCCTGATGCGGGGCCTGAACCCATAACGCCGGGATCACGCCCTGAGCCAAGGCAGACGCTCAACCACTGTGCCACCCAGGCGCCCCGAGAATATACGTTTTATTTGAAAATGTTAGTCACATCCTACACCAAAGTCTGTATTATTCAGGGTTCTCCAGAGAAACAAAACAAATAGGATGTGTGTACAAAGAAACAGATGGATTTTAAGGAACTGGCTGGCATAATTGAAGTCCACAGGCCGGAGACCCAGAGAAGAGTGAGTGTTGCTGTCTTGAGTCCAAAGGCAGTGTGGAGGCAGAATTCCTCCTTCTTTGGGGGACTAGGCTTCTTTCGTGTGGCCTTCAACTGATTAGATGAGGCCCACCCACTATGAAGAGAAATCTGCTTTACACGAGGTCTAAAGTTAATCACATTTAGAAACTAATTAGCAAGAATAATTTCAGTACGTGAACTAGGAATCTGCGATATGACCTCCAACATTATTTACCCCAATGTGAGTTATATCTTGAATTAATTATTAGAAATGCTGCCCCTTCTCCAAGCCTCTGCCAAAATGTAAGATACAACCCTGGAATTCTGAGATCCACATCCTGGTCTTACCCTGTGCCAATCCATTCTAGGTCATCTCCTGAGTTTTCTGGTAAATTCTTCCTACACATTTGAATTCTCCGTCTTAGATTAGGTTATGCTCCAGTAACAAAGTTTTTAGTGGCTTAACCCAGCAAATGTTTATTTCTTGCTCGTGTAAAGTGAATACAGATAAGGCAATTTTCCTGTCTTCCCTGGGGTGACCCAGGAATCTGGGCTATTTGCATCTTGGGACTCCTGGTTTCATCCTGAGGTCTCCACAGTCATCACATAAATAAAAGAAAGACAGAACAAACCAGTTCATAGGTCCTCAGACCAGAAGAAAGACATCACACACGCTCACATCCCCCACTGACAAAACTCAATCACACGATCCCAACATATGGACGAGGAGGCTGAGAAATATCGTCTTCTTATGTGTCGAGAAGAAACAATGGAGTGAAGACACAGAATGGTATCTGAATACCTCCCAGAATAGAGGGAGGGCCCTTTGCACTTGAATGAGCCTCCAGAGGGGTGAGGCTCAAGGCTGGGGAGGACAAGTCCCAGCGGCCACAGCCCCCTTCCTGGCCCTCTGCTGCCCCATGTTGGGCCTCCCTTGCATGGACCCCACACCTCAAAGTCTTCTCCTCTTTTTCAGGGCCTTACTCTCTGAGCTTCTTCTACACTGGGCTGTCCAGGCCCAGGGATGGCTTCCCCAGCTTCCAGGCCACTGCCTACCTCAATGACCAGGATTTCTTTCACTATGACAGCGAAGACAGGAAGGCCATACCCAGGTACCCGTGGAGCCAGATGGAAGGAATAGAGGACTGGGAGAAGGAGAGTGAACTTCAGAAGGCCAGGGAGGACATCTTCATGGTGACCCTGAAGGACATCATGGACTATTACAAGGACAAAGAAGGTGAGCGGACCGAGGACTGCCGGGGTGGAGGGTCTTAGCCCAAGAGGCAGCCCTGCAGGGGTGAGTGGAAAGGGGTCAGCAGGATGGAAATAACGGAGAGCGGGGTAGAAATATGCAGACACTCTGCATCCCCCCACCCCACAGCGCATCTGCTCTCCTCCTGCCCCATCCTGTCCTCTTCCTCACTCCCAGGCCTCCGCTCTCACAGGAGGTGCTGTCAGAGTCTGCTCTCATCCAGGCGTGCGTCACCTCTCAGCTGCACACCCCGACCTCTCTGGGTCTGATCCTGCTGTAGAAGGCGTCAGACTCCCCTGCCCAGGGATGTCGGGGAGCGAGTGAGCTAATCCTGGGGCCAGTCAGACCTGGGTTCACAGGGTGGCCTGGCCAGTCACAAGCTAGCTGACAGTGAACATATTCTTAATTATCTGATCCAAACCCACGAGATTGGAACCTCCAAGAGATTCCATAAAACTTACCTGTGCAAATTCCAGGAAGGCTAGAACATCGTCGGTCTTGATCTCCCCGGTCATCCCGTCACCTGGGACAGCCACTAATAACCCGCTCAAATGAAATGTGTTGAATGATTGAGAGAAAGTGCCTCACACAAACCGCGGCCCATACCGGGAGCTCAGTAGGGACTGAATTCAAAGCCATACACTGTTAGAGTTACACGGGATCCCGAAGACCCTCCTGTCCCTAAGGAGCAGACTCAGGGGGGCTCACCCAGGCTTGTGGTAGGAGGAGGAAGAGGAGCCTGGCCCCCACCCCTCACCCCCACCCCATCTCCCAACTCAGTCAGTCACAGGCTGGTGAACTGTTGATACTAAATCATCACAGTGTGAGTGCGGGAAGATGGGTTTCTGAGCACAAGCTACGTGGAATCTGAACGTTTCCTAAAGGAGGCCAGAGTTCTGCAGACATCTGAAGGATAAGGAATGGGAAGCCCTGGTGAGGAAAATGCCCGGCCTGCGCATCAGAAGTAGGAGAGGGGAGGCACAGGTGCCCAGGAAGGACACCAGCAGACATGTGATTGGCTGGAATAACGATGCTGAAGCAAGGAATTATGAGTAAAGAGGATAAGAGAGGAAGGGAGGGTGTGAGAGAATCATTAACATTTCCCGAGCACCCACCGTGTTCCAGGCACAGGTGTAAGTGAACACTGGTAACGCTCACAGCAACCCTCCAGAACAGCCCTGCGGCCACTGCCGTTCCCAAGCTGAGAAGACTAAGTGCTCGCGTGCAAGCCAGGTCGGTGTGCAGAGACATGGTGTGAGCCCAGGGAGCATGAGATCAGAGCCTGGGCCCACAGACTAATCAGTTTCAGGTCCACACCGCTGTGTCCCCCTCCCCACAGGGGCCAGGCTCCAAGACTTGTTGCTCACTGGGCTGAGGGCATTTTCAGAGATTCGTAATGAAGATCTCAGACCCCAGAAAAGAGGGGAGCTGCGATCACATCATGTTTACTCAAGCGGTGACATCAGCTCCACTTAGAACGGAGAAAAAAAGGAGAGGTTTGGCAATCTGTATAAAACTCCGAATAATTTCTGTTCAACTTGGAGATGGCACTTCAGTGCGGTTCTGTCAGGTTCCTAAGAACTCCCAGTGGGTTTGCAATTCACTAAATGAGATGATGCAGGAAGGTGGGGGGACAGGGTGCATGGTGGATACTCCCTGACCCTCCCCCGCCGGGAAGGACGCATCGCAGCTCAGACAGGCCTAAAGCACCAAACCAAAGCAACTTTCCCTCTTCTGCTTCTTGTCTGGCTCATAACCCATTTGCCAAGATAAAGGGACCACGCGCTTAGATGTCCTTGCTTCCTGTTGTTTCTGCAAACTGTGTAGGAGTGGAAGTTATTAAAACAGAGTCAACGCCAGGCTGACTGACTTGCCCCGGGGGGGCCGGGGAGGGTGCAGGGTCTCACACCTTTCAGGGAATGTTTGGCTGTGAGCTCCAGAGTAACAAAAGCAGCGGAGCGTTCTGGAGGTACGCCTACGATGGAAGGAATTTCATCGAGTTCAACAAAGAAATCCCGGCCTGGGTCCCCCAGGACCCAGCGGCTCTGAACACCAAGCAGAAGTGGGAGGCGGAAGAAGTCTACGTGCTTCGGGCCAAGGCCTATCTGGAAGAGGAGTGCCCGGCAATGCTGCGGGGGTACCTACAATACGGCAAGACCTATCTGGACCGACAAGGTACCCCCCTCCCCGTTTCCTATGTCCTGCTCCCCCGCTCTGAGCTGAGAAAGACCAAGGTGATCTCAGGCTGTGAGCCCAGGGAGCATCTGGGGCCAATCCCGTGGTGGTGTCTGTCTGACGATGCCTCCCGGCTGGGCAGTGGACAAAGGCAAGTGTGGACAATGCCTGCCTGTCACAGCCTGATTGTCACAAGCCCAGACTGTGGCTTGGGAAACAGTGAGAACAAGGGTCCTGTGGGACAGAGCAGGGTCGGGTCTGATGAATAGAGCCACAGGCAGAACTAAGGCACGGAGCTGAGACTGGGGGTGGGGGAGCCCCAAAGCTCACTCAGAAGTTTGGGAAAAAATAGAAGAATGTATGGGGGTATTCACAATTTCTTGCCATCAGATGTCAATACACGGTGGAGGGACAGGGGAGCCCGAGGGCAGCCGCGGTCATTCCATGATCCAACGGCGAGGTTCCTGGTAACCTTCGGCCTTCCCTGATGTTCATAAAGGTTCTCTGGGGAGGCTGACACAGAGCTTGGAGCTCTGCTTATCACTGATGCCCAGAGAGCGGGAGGGAGCAGGGAGCCATCGAAGGCAGGCCCTTGATATCCACGCTCTGTCCCTCTGCAGATCCCCCCTCCCTGTCCATCACCAGCCACGGGACCCCAGGAGAAACTCAGACACTCAAATGCCGGGCCGATGGCTTCTACCCACGAGAAATTGAGCTGCACTGGATTCAGGGGGATGATACACAGGAGACTGAGTCCAGGGGAGACGTTCTTCCCAGTGGAAACAGCACTTACCAGTCCTGGGTGGTGCTGTCAGTTTCTCCGCAGGGCAGAGCCTCCGACTCCTACTCCTGCCGCGTGACTCACAGCAGCCTGGCCCAGCCCCTCACTGTGCTGTGGCCGGGAGCGAGGGCTGAAGGCTCCCAGGGCGCCTGGGAGCAGTAGCCACCCCTCCTGCAGGGCAGGGGAGATGAGCTCTAGAAATCACCGCGGCATCACCAGTGAGGCCAGGGGTCAGGTGGTGGATTCAAGGACAGGGAACACTGCCAGCCACTGAGCTGACTCCGGGCTGAATTGTCTTGCAAAGCCTCATTATCTAATCTGTCAATCAAATCAACAGTAATCACCTTGCCTAGCACACAGTGTAGAAAGGAAGGTATTTTTAAACTGAGATGATATAAAAACGTGAGTAGATGTTACCGTTCATCCTGTGCTTCTAAGCCTTCAATTCATCTGAAATTTACCTGGTATCAACTCAAAGCAATGTTCATGGGACATCCTGCCCCAGGGGGTCCACTGAAACATGGCGTGGACCACCTGGTCCCTTGGGCCTTGTTCAGGAGCTCACTCGGGACGTCCCCTCTGTTGTAAGGTCGTAGAACATCTTTAATACAAACCCATACCTCTTCTGTGCCTCAGTTGCCCAGACCTGCCTCCTACCTGTGAGACGCCACCCTCCGTTCCAGCAGCTCCACACCTTCTGGCCTGGGAGCTGCCCCAGACCATAGCTCATCTGAGAGGTTTCCCTCCAGGAAGCACTCCCAGGGAAACAGGAATTGGATGACCTTGGACTCCTTCCAAATTCACTTGAGTGTGTGTTTTTTTTTTAACCCAGTGACCCACCACCATCCACAGCTTTAAAAACCCCAAAAGACAGCAGAGCTCTCACATCTGACCTTTCTACAAAGCCCATCTGCATGACTCAGACTTCTTCCCTTCCCAGCCCCAGCCTCCAAGCTGAGCTGCTTAAGGAAATCATCCCCAGCATTCAGAATTCCGAGCCGACCGCTATCTTTCTTGAAAGCCTAAATTTGAAGATTCTCTTTATTTTTGTTACTTTGACCCAGTTTGGAAATTAAAGTTGAGAAATAGCTTCCTCAGTCTATGTGAAATCCGCATTCCTCTCCTCTAGAACCACAAAAAAAAAAAAAAAAAAAAAAAGTCCTATTTGAACAGTAGAGGCTGCAGAGGAAAACAATCCAAATAGTCAAAAGAGGGAAAAATAGAGCCATGAACAAGTAAAACCACATGACAGGAGAAGAATTTCAGATCAATAAGGAAACCCAAAGTCCACAGGAACAGGCCAGGCTAAGGCAGACTGGAATGTGAGATTGCGCCCCACCGGCAGGAGACATGGGTTGGGGTGAGGGCAGGGGGAGGGGACCTCTGGAGACCCCAGTCCTGGCCAGCTGTGGGGCAAGGGGAGAGACATAGAGCCACTCAGACACCCAGAGAAACTTCCTGGAGGGATTCAGATGTCAGAGGAGGAAGTGAAGGCCAAGACAGCTGGCCAAGAAGAGATGAAAGATTGTTTGTGACCGGTCACGCGTGAGATGGCTGAGGGGAGGGCCACAGGGCCTGACAAGAGACATGACTGAGGGTGGGGCTGGACTGTGGGCATCACCACACCCACAGTGTGGGTCCTTCCACGAGCACCTCCTGCCCGCCCAACAGAGAACCAGCAAAAGATCCTCCAGCAGGCAGAACCAAGTTCAAGTGTACTTTGAAGATGCCCCACCCCGGGAGGACCCCATTGCCACAAACTGTCTCCTTGGCAATTCCTCAGTCCCTTAGTACTACCTTGTCTCTCTCAGAGATTCCTCTGGAGACAGTTCAGCAGCTAGACTGCAGGGATGGAGGGCTTGGATTTAAGCAGGAGGTGCCAACAGGATACGGGACTTAACCATAGTTGCTGTTAAGGTCCTCTCCAGTTTGGCTGACACTGCGTTTTCAACCTGGCTTGTACTAGAACTTAACAAACAGATACATTTACAGTTTTCTATTTCCTTTGCTCATTTATTGGTGCATTCACTCAAGAATTATATATTATTTATTTTCTGCTTGGCACTCTAATAAACACCGAAGACCAAGCAGCACAAGTGGGTACCGCCCCTTCCCGCAAGGGATTTGTTCTGCTTATTTTAACAATACCCTCTGTCGAGGTTCAACGCACATCTTAGCTCCTCTCGTGACCACTGCAATGATCACTAATTCCAACACATACTTGTCCATGCTGAGATGTCTCTCAGAAATACCAGGGAAGATTTCCAGAAAGACATTGAGTGAAGCCAGGGTCCACACTATCTCAGCAGCATCCCAGGCCATTCTCTGTTTTTGTTCCTCTCCAAGTGAAAGGAAAAGAATCAGCAATGGGAATTTCTGGGGGAAGAGCATTTGGGGCCGAGAGCACACAGCAGATGCCAAGTCCCCAGGGCAGGAGCAATAGTGGTGTTGGAAAGGCAGAATAATGACCAGTGGGCTGGAGCATCGTGAACACGTGGAGAGTCAGAAGATGTTGAAAAGGGAGGTAGCGGTCAGATCACGCAGGGCATCGTTCCCCCTGGGAAGGAGTTTCTACCGCAAACAGCAACATCTGGTAGGTTTTAACCAAGATGGCAATAGGATTTACTTTAGGTTTTTTTTTTTTTTTAAGATTTTATTTATTTATTTAGAGAGAGAGAGCATGAGCAGGGGGAGGGGGAGAGGGAACGGAAGAGGGGAAGGGGAGAGGGAGAAGCAGGCTCCCTGCTGAGTCAGGAACCCAATGCCGGCTCTGATCCCAGGACCTGGAGATCATGACCTGAGCCAAGGTCAGACGCTTAAGCGATGGACACAGGCGCCCCTGCTTTAGGTTTTTAAAACATCCCTTTGGCTGTTGTGTGAGGAAGGGACAATGGTGACACAAGGGTGAAAACAGGGAGACCAGAAACAAGTCCCGGGGAAGGACTCAGGCTGGAATCCTCGCAGCTGTGAAGGTAGTAAGCAGCTGGAGTTCAGGATTTATTCTGGAGATCAAGCCTACAGGACCTACAGATGGACCCCATGAGCCCTGAGTTTGCTGATGCGTTCGATATGAGCTGTGGGGGGCAGTGGTGACTCAAATTCGAATCCCAGGTCTTGGATCTGAGTCATTCCTGGCACCACCCTCCTCCACAGGCTGTCCTTTAACACACAGCCTCCAGCCCCAGCCCCTTTGATGGCTCTCACTCCACCTGATTCCTCCTGCTGGAGCACCTAGAAGCTTCCTGCTTCTCATCTGAAGAAACACTTGCAAGATGACCCACCCGGAATAGTAGAATAGTATTTCTCCAAACCAATCCGTGCTGTTCCTTCTTGTGTCCTTCCTCGCTCTTACAGCTCAGACCTCTGTCTTCTCTCCCACTCGCCCAAGCCGCAAGCTAAGGTCCCAATTCGCCTCACGTTCGCATCCTCCCCTTGCCTGGCCCCACCCGGCCTGCACACACACCCGCCCCCCCTTGAGCCCGTCCTTCCAGACCCTCCTCCCTCGCCCTCTGGACGCAGCTTCAGCGTGGCCCACGCGTCCCCTCGTGGTCGGAAGGCAAAGGTGCAGGCTGGTCTCGCTCACCAGGGCGCGGTCTCCTCCCGCGTGAGTGCCAGGAAATGCACGCGCTCCCCTAGAACCAAGTAAGCTAAAGTGGCTGGATTTATATTCCCCACAACAGCAGAGCTCCGGGAAGCAGAAATGCTTCCTACCTGGGAGGTGAATAGCTGCTATCGCTCATTCCTAAACTAAGAGCTGGCAGAGAGAGGAAAAGATCCAACTGAACGCTTCCCTGAAGCCGCCTCGGACCTGCTCCTCCTGCACGTGGCTGCCCCGGAGTTTATTTGCTCCCTTCTTCAGTCCTGACCCGATACTCCTCGCTCTCACCCGCTCTGGTTCAAGGGCTGGCGTTTGGCTTTGAACTTCAAATCCCAGCGCCAACTTCAGGCAAAAATAATAAACTAGTAACAGGAGGAGGCTTAACCAATGTGGCATTTAGGAATGCCCCCTCAGCTGCAAGGAATAGCGTAATTGACTGCAGTTGTCTCAAACAGCAAGAGGGATTTTTTTCTCAGCTCCGGGCCAGCCTCTCTATGGGGCTTGGTCGCCCCCTACTGGTCACAAAAAATAACCGCAGCAGGTGTCAGGAAGGCGTCCTCGCAAATTCGACACAAAGCCCGGAAGCATGGCCCTGAGGTGAAGACCAAAACCTCTCCCCACTCCGCCCGCCCAGTTCCTGCCTTTGATCACGGAGGGAAACCTTCCTAGGAAGACACACCTCCCCACCCCTTCCGACTTCCCTTTACATCTCACTGCCCAAAGCCAGTTTCTGAGTACCTGCCACAGCCTGGGCCCCTTTCATGAGATTAAGAGTTTTCTGTCAATTCTTGTCAAAATCAGAGGGCATTTTTTAGCACACAAGAAGGAGGGAGATTATTTGGAGGTAAACAGCCAACAGTTTCTGTTACACTTAAAAAAATATATGATATAATGTTAAAAAAAAAAAAAGTTACCTCGCTTAACAAAACATTAGCACATTCCCATTAATGTCAGGAATAAAACCAGAATCCCTATTTCCACAATTATTCAATATTTTTCTAGAACTTCTAAGTTAACTCCTCAAGACGAGGAAATGAGAAGTTCAAATACTAACAATCATGAAATGAATGACACTTACTAGGAGATGCTCTGCCTCCCTACCTAGAAGACTCAAAATCAATGGCCGATTCCCTGAAATAAGCCAGAGTTCAGAAATGTGGGTGACAAGCAAATATACAAGGTCAATAGATTGCCTATATACCAACAACAACAAGTAGTTGGGAAATATTAAAAAAGGAAACCCAACCACAATCGCTTTAAAAGAAATAAAAATAAAATACCCAGGAGTGAATGGATGTTTTCCTCGGGGTTGATCAGGGTGTCCCGATTTATACAGGTTATTGTTTGCAATGGAGTTCCCCACCTTTGGCCTTGAACCTGGTATTTGTCACTTCTCTTTAGGAACCTGATGAAGGGCTCTCCCTGCCCTCCTGGCTCCAGCCCTCAGGCATATCCCATCTCCTATTCAGACTTCCTCCCTACCAAGCTGTGTAAAGGGTCTGGAGAACCAAACACAGGCCAGGTTACAGTGGCCTGAGAACAATTTGTCTTAGATATGGGAATAAATTCTTAATATAATACTAAACCCCCCTCCAAAAAAAAAAAAAGTACAAAACAGCGTGCATGTGAGTTAGTACGGGTTACTGGCTAAGCAAGCGGACTAGAATAAGATTGAATGGTTTTGACTAGAAGCTCTGCCATTTATAACTGTGTGATCTCTCTGCCTCAGTTTTCTTGTCTGTAAAATAACAGTAGTGCATACTCCAAAATGCGATGAGGGTTAAGTGAGCCAACACAGGTAACAGACTTTAGTGGCAGGTATTTAATAAACATACAAAAATTATTAGCTGCAGGGATGCCTGGATGGCTCAGTCGGTTAAGCATACGACTCTTGATTTCAGCTCAGGTCATGATCTTAACGTTGTGAGATGGAGCCCCGTGTCGGGCTCCATGCTCAGGGGAGAGTCTGCTTGGGATTCTCTCTCCCTCTGCCCCTCCCCCCCCCAGCTTGTGCTCTCTCTCTCTCAAACAGATAAATAAATCTTTAAAAAATAATTAGCTATATTAAGTATTGCTACCATGGTTATTGTTATTGAGAGAAAGGCTTTCTTAAGCCACGTGCTGTTCAAATCTCTACCCAAAGCAAAAGCAAAATGTTTCCCAGGTAGTAATGTTGCTTAGGGACCACCCAGGCAGACAATTTCGTTAAACTAAAGCTGCCTGGCTGGAAAATTACATATTAATAGCTGTACATTAATATTTGAAATGTGGGAGCATGAGGGTGACCCCCAAATAATTTCAATATACACACTGTTCTCATTTCACTACACCCCATTAAGCTTGCCTTGCCTTCTCTCATCCATGCTGTCTCCTAGGCTCACAGCACCTGCTGAGGGAGCAGTCAGCTTCCCTGGACCCTTGAGCACCCAACCGTGAATATGAGGGTCTTAAAACACATTGGGCGAGTCAGTGTCAGATTTCCTTCTCAGGCTAAGGGGCAGCACTGCCGCTTTCAGGGTGCAGAGATATTTCCTCTCTAGGTGGTAGGCTCGACTGCAGTTGCATCGTACTGCCACGAGAGAGCACCATGTACCGTGCTAACGGACTTGGAGAGGTTCCTCCCAGCGGCTTTAAGAACGTGTGGGGCTGGCGGGAACCGTGGTTGGCGTTTCTCTTCATGTTTGCTGATCCCTTTTATAATTATGGGGTCATCTCACTTCGTTTTCACACCTGTCCTCCTGCATTTCCACCTGAATGTCCTGAAGACCCTCAGAATTCCGAGTTCAAATACGATCTTCCCCCTCCACCCCATCCCCAGAGGAAACCAAAACAATTTCCCTTCTTCCCCTCCCCCTACCCTTCTCCCCCTCCCTCCTCCCCTTCTTCCTCCTCCCCGTACCTATTCCTCCCCTCACCCCTCCCCCTCCTCCTGATTTCTCCATCTCAGTTAAGGGCATCTTTACCCTCCTAACCACCCAAACTAAGACCTTTGGTTTCCGTCCCCTCCCTTTCAACCCAGACAGCCTAAATGTCGCCAAAACCAAAATAGGCTCTCACTCTGGTCCTTTTCTCCACCCAGATTGCTCCTGTCTGACTGTGCCTCCCTCTGGCACAGTCCTCCCCAGTCCCCGGCCTTTCCTATCATCCTTGATGCTCTGACAACGCAGGTGAGATCATGTCATTTCCTTCTTTAAAGGTCAAGAAAGGTGGAAATAACGCAAGTGTCCATCCAAGAGTGAATATAGGTAAACCAAATGTGTCTAGCCACAAAATGGAATATTAGTCAACGTTAAAGAAGTAGGAAATTCCAGGGGCCCCTGGGTGGCTCAGCGAGTTAAGCAACTGCCTTGGGCTCAAGTCATGATCCCAGGGTCTCGGGATCGAGCCCCACATCTGGGATCCTGCTTCTCCCTCTCCCTCTGTCTCTTCCGTGCCGGTGTTATGGAATCGAGCCCCACATCAGGCTCCTCCGCTGTGAGCCTGCTTCTTCCTCTCCCACTCCCCCTGCTCGTGTTCCCTCTCTCGCTGGCTGTCTCTATCTCTGTCAAATAGATAAATAAAATCTTTAAAAAAAAAAAAAGTAGGACATTCTGACACATGCTCCAACACGGATGATCCTTGAGGACATTATGCTAAGGGACAGCAGGGCTTGGATTCATCCAGAACTGACTGTTGGACCCAGATAGTTTTATCAATAGGCCAGGCTTTTGAGACAACAGTTCCAACATATGGCAAAGGATGTGACAGAGGGATCTACTTCTAACATATGCCGATTTGAAGAAAACCTTTAAATCAGCTATTTCCTTGGTCTCTGCTGTCCATTTTTAACTAAGGGAAGTTTCTGGGTTGAATTTACTTTTCTGAGTAGATCTTCCTACTGAAAGAAAGGGAAGTTCTCAGTTGTCATTCTCTACCTGGGAATAGCTTTGCCTAAAAAGTAATAAAGCTGCCATTCCGGTTTCCAAACAAGGCTTTTTGGCTTTGGTTACTGCAAATCTGTCTGAAGTCGCTTCGTGCAGCTAAGAGGACACACCAGCCAAGAGTTTGTCAACCCTGAAGCCGCTCCTGGATCTTCCAGTTCCTACGTGAGCACTCTTGGCAACTTACTTACGCTCTTGCATTTTGTTGTTGTTGTTTAAATTTTATAAAGATTTTATTTATTTATTTATTTATTTGAGAGAGAGAGCATGAGCGGGGTCATGATCGGCTCAAGTCATGATCTCAGGGTCCTGGAATCAAGCCCTGCATCAGGCTCCGCAATCAGCAGGGAGTTTGCTTGGTATTCTCTCCCCTTCTCCCTGCCCCTCCCCCTGCTTGCATGTCCTCAAGAGAGCTCTCTCTCTCTCAAATAAATAAATAAATATATATATATATCTTTAAAATAAAATAAAATAATATGCTGACCATCAACAGGCTTGCAGTTTGGCTGTGGTTGTTGTCAGTCTGATTAGCCCATCAGGACCAAAAGAACCAAAATAATGCTTTCTGATGTAAATATAATGCAAGCACATACAAAATGTTCAGTTTTCTAGTAGCCACATTGTGACAGGCGGAAAAAAACAGGTGGAATTAACTTTAATGCTATATTTTATTTAACCTGATCTGTCCAAGATATCACTGCCACATATACATTTTTAAATTACTGTTAAGCTATTAAATGATATATTTTACGCTTTAAATAAAATATTTAAGTTATTAATTTTAAATATTATTGATGTATCTTACATCTACAGTCCTTTTTTTTTTTCATATGAAGTCTTTGAAATCCAGTGTGTATTTTACATCAAAGGACATCTCAGTTGGGATTAGACACGTGTCAAGCGTTCAATAAGCCACATGTGGCTAATACCTACCATATTGGAAAAAGCAGGACCAGAATCTTAAGCCAAAGAAGATACTTAAGGCAGAACATTGCCAAATCCAAACCCCTGCTGATCAAAGAGAATGCAATGATTTTTCACAAAGTCGCATTTCTAGTTCTGTGGTGAAAGCTGAGGTAGGAGAGAAGGCTTTCTCACATATTTGGGTGACGATTTTCTCTGCTGTAAATTGTTTAAAGCCAAATGAAGTCTTTTTTAAAAATATATTTATTTATTTATTTATTTGAGAGAGAGAGAGAGCGTGAGTGGGAGGGGCAGTCAGAGAGGGAGAGAGAATCCCAAACAGATTCCACACTGAGTGCGGAGCCCAACATGGACCCTGAGACCACGACCTGAGCTGAAACCAAGAGTCAGATGCTTAACCAACCGAGCCACCCAGGCGCCCTTCCCCCAAATGAAGTCTTGAACCTTCTTTAAAGGCATTTTTCTCCAGGGTAGCTTTTCTAATGTTTCTTTAGGCTTGCGTTACAACTGGAAGCATCCCCCGCATATGCT
Source organism: Ailuropoda melanoleuca (assembly GCF_002007445.2). Taxonomy (NCBI): domain Eukaryota; kingdom Metazoa; phylum Chordata; class Mammalia; order Carnivora; family Ursidae; genus Ailuropoda; species Ailuropoda melanoleuca. The sequence goes on from NC_048227.1 coordinate 6,361,234, forward strand.
AGGATTTCTGACCAATGTAAAATGTCTCAGATGTGTAAAAAGTGCTGATAAATGCCTGGGACTTTGGCCACATTTATTATTTTAGGAGGGTCCTGATTTGAGTGGCTCCTTGGGTTTTCCTCTAATGTGATTTTTTTTTTTTTAAAATAGGCCCTACACCCAACATAGGGCTTGAACTTACGACCCTGAAATCAAGAGTTGCGTGCTCTAATGACCAAGCCAGTCAGGGGCCACATTTGTTTGATTTTTTTTTAAGAGGATAGATCCCCCCACCTCCACTGAGGTGTGATTAATATATAACAGTTAAGTTTAAGGTGTACAATGTGATGGTTTGATACAATAGGATCTGTGTCAGAATTTCCTTCCTTTTTAAGGCTGAATAATATTTCATTGTACATATAGACCACATTTAGTTTATCTATTCATCAGTAGACACTGGGTTGCTTCTACTTTGGGGCTACTGTAAATAATGTTGCTATGAACATGGGTGTTCAATATCTCATCACTCCCTTGGTTTAAATTCTCTGGGGCATATACCCAGCAGTGGAATTGCTGGATCACATTGTAATTTTGTTTTGGATTTTTTGAGGAGCTGCCATACTGTTTTCCGCAGTGGTTGCGCGGTTTTTACATCCCCACCAGCCATGCGCAAGGGTTCCAATTTCTCCACTTGCTATTTGGTTTCTTTTGCTAGTAGCCATCCTAATGGGTATGAGATGGTCTTCCTGAATTCTTGCACACTCCATTTGGTCGATTTTGGTGTTTTGTTTTGTTGTTTTAATTTTTTAAAATTGTGTGTGTGTTTCCATTTGGTCGACTTTGAAACTGTTAGATGTTTCCTGCCATTTTGAACACATAGGTTTTCATTTTTATAGTGTTCATTCCGGTTGAGAGGCAGCCCCAGACAGTGGCAAGTGCACAGGCCGTGGCGGCACAAGTCCTGGGTTCTGATTCGACTGTCCCTGGGAGACCCTGAGCAGGAGAGAGGTTTCTCCAGGCCTCGTTTGCTCCTCCTCTGGGGGGAGCCAGCACGATAATACACGGTGCTCCAGCCCCTCTGCGGAAACTTAGGTCTGGATACATTTGAAGTGGACATTCTCTCCCACAAGTGAGTTGCTAGATTCGATCTCCATTTTTTCCCTTTGCCTCATTTTGCTGCCTCTGGGGTGGGGTACATGCCGCCCTGGCAGCACCGTCGGAGGTCTGGCGCGGTCCGGTCCCGGGCGTCCGGCGAGCTTGGGGAACCACCGAGAGGCAAGGCCTCCCGGGTCCTAGAGAGGGCGCCTCGACGGGCCGCAGCGGGCGCACTTCCGGCCTTTGTGTGTCTGAGGGTGACGGCGGCCCGGGGGGGGGGTGGTCAGTGCGCTGCGCTTTGGTTCCCGGGGTGCTGCTGACGCGTGCTTCGGCGGTCCTCAACCCCTAGGCCGAGGCGGGGGCCCCCCGAACGCACAGCGCCGGGCTTGGCCTCACCTGGGGGGCCCCCGAGGAGGCCCGGCTGCCCGCTGTGGGGGCCGCGTCTCTACTTGTCCCCGCATTCTGGTCTCGCTTTCCCATTGTGCCCCCAGCCGGCGAGGAATCTTCAACGACGAGGGGTGCGGTGGGGGCGGGGTCCACGGTTTGACCCCTCGTTCTGCCCGGCTGCAGAATTCAGGCCAAACCTGCTCCCTCCCTAATCCGTGTTGCTGACATGGCGGGTCCTTTTGAAAATGAAGTGGTTGTTGAACCGCGAGACCGGCTCTGGTTCCCTCGGCTTTGCGTTTTCGTTGTTCAGAGCACACTTAGCAGCCCGAGCGCTGGGCTAGGAGGGGAAGTGAGGCCTCAGTAGGTTCTTGTCTGTCCCGGCCTGGGGACACTAGCAAGGGAACGGACGGGTGTGCTCCTGACATGTGTGAGATGCACACGAGCTGGCGCGGAGATGCGGTAGAGCCGCTGCGGACGGGGATCCGGACGGGGAAACGGCAAGGCGGCTGCTAGTGCAAGGAGGGGTGGGAGTTGGAGCTGTGGCAATGCCAACCAGACTGGAACGTTCCAGTTAGAGCTGGAGCAAAAGCACAAAGGTGAAAAGGTCGGGGGGAGCTGCCAGGAGAGGGGTAAATATTTCAACACCATCCTGATAAATGTTTATTCTGTGCTGGGTTGTGGAGATTAAAGAATGTGTGTGACCACAAGGCCCCGCCCTAGAGATTGTTAAAGCCCTTCTGTTGGAAATAGCCAACACTCAAAAAAACACCTGGTTTTTTTTTCTAGAGGCAGTATGGTGAAATGATATCTGAATGCCACTTAAGTGGGCGTGTGATAATGGGTAATTTTCTTGATCTTTCTGACCCTCGGATTCCTTGCTTCTAGAGGAGGATAATAGTAGTATTTAATAGGGACCAATGAATGAGGTAATATGTATAAGCACCTGCCTCAAAAGTGTGGCAGGTACTCAAGGTCCTCATAGGATAGGAGGGAGAGGATAGGCTAGGATAGGATAGTCCTCCTATATCTTTCTGCACTCGATTTGAAGTGATGCCTCTCATTTTTTTCTTGTATCAGCCCAGACATCTGGCACTTTTCTTGGTGTCTTTCTGTTTCTCTTCTGCTTTTTAAGATTTTTGTTTCTTTGAGTATACTTTTTCTTTTCATTTATTTTTCAGGCTTGAAATCAAATGTATTTTTTTCCTTCTTCAGGCTTATAGATAGACCTTTTTGCTCTATTGTGATCTCTGCATTCCTAAGAACTTGCTATTCTGCGAATCTTCATGTCCCCCCAAAATCACTCAAAATAAGACCAAGGCTAATAGAATTGGGAAGACTTCTCAAAACTATATATTTTGGGGGTGTCTAGGTTATGCAGTCAGTTATGCTTCTGACTCTTGGTTTCGGCTCAGGTCATGATCTGAGGGTCCTGAGATTGAGCCCCACGTTGGACTCTGGCTCAGCACGGCATCTGCTTGAGATTCTCCCTTTCCCACTGTCCCTCCCACTTATGTTCTCTCTCTAAAATAAATAAATAAATCTTTAAAAAAAAACAAAACCATATGTTTTTGTAACCAGAACTTCAAGAAAAACAGTAACAATCTTAATTTAAAATGTTGGCACAGAGGCATCTGGCTGGCTCAGTCGGTAGAGTGTGACTCTTGATCTCAGGGTCGTGAGTTCAAGCCCCATGTTGGGTGTGGAGCCTGCTTAAAATGATGGCACAGTTTAAAAAGACAATTCCTAATAAATGAATACTACAGTGTACAGAAATTTATATTAAAATAAAAGGAGGGGCGCCTGGGTTGCTCATTTGGTTAAGCATCCAACTCCTGGTTTGGGCTAGGTTATGGTCTCATGGGTTGTGGGATCAAACCCCACGTCCGCCTCCTTGCTCAGGGGGGATTCTGCTTGAAAGATTTCTCCCTCTGCCCCTCCCCTCCTTAAAATAAATAAGTAAATAAAAATATTTTTTAACAAGGAACAGGTAGGGGGTACCTGGCTAGCTTAGTCAGTAGAGCCTGCAACTCTTGTGATCTCAGGGTCGTGAGTTCAAGCCCCATGGAGGGTGTGGAGCCTACTTAAAATTAAAAAGAGGAAAATTGCGTAATGTAAAAGGAGCAGATACTTGATGGACAGGCCGAGAGGAGAGGTTGAGGCCTTGGAGTTAGGGAGACACAGGCACATAACGAAGATTGGGGCCAACTGTGTGCAATAAGCCTTTCCAAAATAAAGCCTGTAGCTGCCTGAGCTACATACAGGAGGGAAGAAGGATGTGTACTGTGCTGTTCCCCACAGCTTGCCGAATTCAGCTTTCCTGTTGTGCTTTGCTTTGGGGGAGGGGGCTGCTGTTGCTTAGCAGCGCAAGACGTTAACATGCTGACAAAACTTGTACACAAAACAACAGGACTTCACGTTTTACTAATATCGTTCTCCCCATTTACCAAGCATCTGTGTGCTAGACACACCCCCCAGGAACGTATTCTAGCTAAGCAGACTATCTGGTCATCGCTTTCTTCTGGTCCTTTCATAACCTCTCCAGCTACTTTTTTCCCCCTTAATTTCTCAGGAGAGGGCACGATGGATAATAATCTTTGCTTCTAGAGCAGAGATGCACAGTGATCAGAAACTGGGAAACCGTGTGGGGAGAAGTGGTGTGGGTGGATGAGATTGAAGTATACACAGTCCAGGGAGTCCTCAAGTTACAAGCGGCCTACCTGACAAATGTGGTGAGGACAGTAGCCAGATGCCCCTGCCTCCTCCTCTCCCACCCTCCCCCGCCCCAGCCCCANNCCAGCCCCACCCCCACCTCCTCATCCACTACCCCTGAAGGCTCTGACCAAGAAGCAGGAGCGAAGCAGGACACGTCTAATCTGGCACCTCTTTCTCACCCCCTCAGGGAAACCGTGTCCTCAGCGCCACCCTTTCCTGCCTGTCGCTGCTCACTGTTCCATTATGCCATGTCAGGCAGCCTCGCACACAGACACGCAAGCTCCCTCTCTGTGTCCCTGCAATACGGACATTTTCTATCACCTGCGTTTACCTTAGGGAAGGTGCTGTCCTTTTCCATCTCACGCTCTTTACTCCATTTGTGAATTTCAATACAACACTAATCATGGCTGATTTGACCAACGATTATCCAGAGATACAAGCGTCTTAAGAAGAGAGAAGACCCCGAATACACACGTGAAATGACATGGGGGCTACCAGCACCTCAAACATTTAAAAGCCCAAGTACCTCGCTCAGAACCTCCACAGAAGTAATCTCTCGCTGGAATCCTCCAATACTAGCCCCCAAAAGGAATAGCGTTTCTAACCCAGTTGCATTGTTTTCCTTTTGTACTTAGACTCTAGAACCACAGTAATGTTTTCTGCTATTTCTCACTGCAGGTCTACCATGTTTGGGCTACATTATGTTTTAGCTAAGCGCTTGTGAGGGCATAATTGATGTCTGCGGCACTGTTTAGTTGGGAAAATTAACTCCAAACTCCCAAGAGCCAATCTAAAAATGGACTGTTGGAATATATTTCTGTTGTTTATTAGAAATAACCGTTTGTATGTTAGTATTTTACTCTTGTAATAATTTACTGTTGTACATAATTTTTTCTGCATCCAAACCACATGTGTTGGCTTCTTGCTAACGTTTTGAGAAATAACACTTTTAATCACTCTGCATGGAAATCTTGCTAAAATTTATGACGCTTTCCTGTGGGGACATGATTTAACTCGTTTTTCCTGCCTCAGTCAACATTACACACATCCTTTACACAATGATGTCCTCAGGGACCTTGTGGGTTCTTTGCCCTACATGAAATGATCCCACCTACATAACTTTCGTAGTTTCTCTGTACGTTTCTTGTCAGAGGAAAAGTAAACTAAAGCCTCATATATGCAGATAATTTGCTCAATTAAACATGAATCCTGCTTTTCTGTCAGTTATTACAATAGTCTTTCAGGTTTTTAAAAGTTATTTCTAAGAGACTCAAGAAGTCTGAATTTGTTTAAAATTCAATCTGTGGCACAACCCTTTCCATACGCCATTTTAAAAACATTTAAAAAACATTTTAAAAAATATTTGACACAAATATTTACCTTGTGATGTTCAAAGAGAACCCTGAGCCTCTTTAAAAATAAAACAAACTCTATCCTTTGCTTGGAACTTAGTGCTTATTTCTCAAACCTTATTGCAAACTGCCCCGGTATTTCTGACCCCATTTATGTAGTAAATGTATTTACAAGAGTAAAGTGACTCATACGCACTTGTTTTCCCATTTCCTTTCAGGCAATGGTTATAAAAACATTATTTTGTGAATCCACTCTGTCCCCTGTCATCACTTTATCCCTCTGGTCCCACCTGGAACATTAAAGCGCCCTCTTTCTGGGAGCAGGTCTATAATCACAGTCTGTTCTCAACCACACGGTTCTGCAGCTGTAAAGGGACTGGAGGTAAAACCACTGGTGGACGATTGCTCTTTCAAGGAAGTTCCCTTCCCAAGGGCTCTGTCTGTGTTAGAACATTGCCCAGTCACACTCTGCCCCAGAGGAGCGATCCCATACTACTAGGCTGTTGATGAGCCTTGGTTTGTCTGTTTTTAAATAGGACATAATACTTGAAAGATCTGGGAGATAGGACAGAGGAAAGCCCTGTGGAAACTGTATAGCAGGAACCAGCGTAGCCGCCACAAAGTGTCAGGCACCTGCTGGGAACCAGGAATGCTGCTAGACACTTTGTATCCATGATGCGATCACTTTTAAAACCCAGACCCACCCTGCAAGGTCCTGTAACGTTGGCATTATCATGCCCAGAACCTTAATGAGGAAACAGAGATGTAGACCGTTGCTCTGCCAGGGAGTCAAGTCAGCTCAGGTTCAAGACTCGGGCTCTTTTCACTAAACTCCTTCTCCAGATAGAGGCCCTTATTTTCTTCTCCACCCAGAAGGAAGACAAGAGCTGTCTTTCAAGTTCTTAACCACCAGCGGAGGGGGTGACAGGACTCACCAGGCCTCAGCATAGCTGGCTGAGATGCACGCCAAGTCTCCCAGACCTGTGCATGCATTTTAGAACAGACTCCTGGGGGGCTCAATCTTTAGGCGTCTGGCTTCGGCTCAGGTCATGATCCCAGGGTCCTGGGATTGAGCCCCCGTATTGGGCTCCCTGCCCAGTAGGAAGCCTGCTTCTCCCTCTCCCACTCCCCCTGCTTGTGTTCCCTCTCTCGCTGTCTCTTTGTCAAATAAATAAAATCTTTAAAAAAAAAAAAAAGGAAGAAAGAAAAGAAAGAAAGAAAGAAAGAAAAAGAAAGAAAGAAAGAAAGAAAGAGAAAGAAAGAAAGAAAGAAAAGAAAGAAAAGAAAGAAAACAAACGAAAGAACAGGCTCCAGGCTGTCTGGAAAGCCCGTGAGTTTTGTGCATGGGCTGGGGGGGTGGGGGGGGGGCTTGCTACATAATGTAAAAGACAAAAATTAAGTTGTTTCAAGCAAAGGGTAGTATGATCTCCCATTCAGAGACAGCCAGATGATAGAATATTCCTTCCAGGAAGTTCTGTCTTCTTGTTCTTACCAAGTAGATGCACAAATGACAAATGATGTGGAAAACCTGAAGGACTTGATTGCTTTTTGAAAATTGCTGAATAATCACCACCTCTTAAAACGAGTTTAACTAAACTGACCTGTCATCAGGACTAAAACTGGCTCAAAGAGACCAACTATTTACCACTCAACTTGTAACATGTGGAACTTCCAGGGAAGTACCAAACAAGGGGACTGAAGGGCTGCAGGATGAGACACCCAAAATGTGCCACTTTGGCATAAAGATTATTTCGAGTTACGGGGCACCTGGGTGGCTCAGTCGGCTAAGCATCGGACTCATGATCTCAATCCAGGACCTGATCTCAGTGTCCTGAGTTCAAGCCCTGCGTTGGGCTTCGCACTGGGTATGGAGCCAGCTACAAAAAGAAAAGAGAAAAGAAGAAAGAAAAGAAGAGAAGAGAAGAGAAGAGAGGAGGGGAGGGGGANAAGGAGGGGAAAAAAAGGTCATTTTGAATTAAAAGGAATAAAAACCCAGCAGACACAGGAAAGGTGCTCCGCCTCCCCCACGACTGCCTAAATTTACATTGGAAGGAGAGCCTGCCATGGGGTTTTAACAGAGTCCCCAATCTAGTTTTTCCAAACATCTCCTTTCACCTTCCTGATGGTGACTTTTCTCCCCTTTGTGTCCTCACACCCTTATCTTTTTCTTTAGCTTATATATAAGCTTCGTGTTGGCTCATTGTCTTCAGAATTTCCTGTCTGTGTAGATTCCCCAAATGTACGCCGATTAAATTTGATTTTCTCCTGTTAAAAAAAAAAAATTGCCAGGGCACCTGGGTGGCACAGCGGTTAAGCGTCTGCCTTCGGCTCAGGGCGTGATCTCGGCGANAGCGTCTGCCTTCGGCTCAGGGCGTGATCTCGGCGATCTAGGATCGAGCCCCACATCAGGCTCCTCTGCTATGAGCCTGCTTCTTCCTCTCCCACTCCCCCTGCTTGTGTTCCCTCTCTCTTTGGCTGTCTCTATTTCTGTCTAATAAATAAAATAAAATCTTTAAAAAAAAATTGCCAAACAACAACAACAAAACAAAAAAATGGGGGGGGTAAGAAATGCAAAAAAGTCCTTTTCCATAGGGGAACAATGGCATTTTTAGGTTTTGAGAACAATTTAATGTCTAACCTGAACACAGCAGGCCGTGTAGTTTACTCTTTAGAAAACTCCTGGCGCTTTTTGGGGCGCCCAGCTGGCTCGGTTGGCAGACCGTGTGACCTTTGATCTCCTGGTTGAGAGTTCAAGCCCCAGGTTGGGTGTAGAGGTTACTAAAAAATAAAATCTTTTCAGGGCTCCCGGGTGGCTCAGTCGGTTGAGTGTCCAACTCTTGATTTGGGCTCAGGTCATGATCTCAGAGTCGTGAGATCAAGCCCTGTGTTGGGCTTCACATGGGCTTGGAGTCTGCTTGAGATTCTCTCTCTCCCTCTCCCCCTGTCCCTCTCCCTGCCTCTAATAAATAAATAAATCTTTTAAAAAAATAAAATATTTAAAGAAGAAGGAGGAGGAGGAGAGGAAGAAGGGAAAAAAGAAAAATCCTAGAGCTCTTTCTTCCTGCTCCAGAATGGCCAGGCTGCTGTCCCAGCTCCTGCACACCCGTCACCTCATGACACCTGTCTCCCATCAGCAGCACTCAGGGAGCCCTAGACCCAAGCTCAGCCCCAGCCCCACCCCATGCTGGGTCTCCTGCTGCTGGATCCCGTATCTCTCCTGAGTACAACTTCTTTGGGTGATGCATATCTTTCCATAAGCTTCCTGAGACAGAGTGCCGGCCAAGTAAATATTTTGAGACCTTGCATATCTGAAAATGTCCTTTTGCTCTCCTCATCACCCTTTTTCCAGTTTGGATATAAAATTCTAGTTTGGACATTATTTTTCCTTGGAATTTTGTCTTCCAACTTCTGGTGTTGCCGTTAAGAAATCCAGAAGCATTCTGATTCTTAGTCCTCTATATGAGACCTCTTCTTTTGTTTCTGGAAACCTTTGGGTAGTAAATTTCACATCGATGAATAGGTGTTATTTCTTTCTTTCCCAAATTCATTTATTTAAAATATTTTATTTATTTAGTTGGAGAGAGAGAGCACGCACGTGCATGAGGAGGGGAGGAGCAGAGGGAGAGGGAGAAGCAGATTCCCCGCTGAGCAGAGAGCCTGATAGGGGGTTCAGTCTGGGGACTCCAGGATCTTTTTTTTTTTTTTTTAAAGATTTTATTTATTTATTTAACAGAGAGAGAGAGAGAGAGAGCGCACAAGCAGGGGGAGTGACAGGCAGAGGGAAAGGGAGAAGCAGGCTCCCCGCCAAGCGGGGAGCCAGACATGGGGCTTGATCCCAGGACCCTGGGATCACCACCCAAGCCAAAGGCAGAGGCTTAACTGACTGAGCCACCAGGCCCCCTTCCCAAATTCATTTTTGCTGAGCATGCAGCGGACTGTACATGTTCTGGATTTCTGTGACATTTTCCTTAATTCCTTTATTGAGGATTTCCCCCCACTTCACTTCCTCCATTCTCTTTCCAAAATTTCTGAACTTCAGCTGTGGGAGCTCCTGGGTTGACTTCTCCAATTTTGATGTTTTTCATTCATTTCCAACCTCTTGGTCTTTTCGTTCTATTTGCTGGCCTATTTCCTTAACCTTCTCTCCCAATGAATTTTTCATCTTCGCCCTATTTAATATTTGCAATATTATTTCCAAGATATGCCTTCTGTTTTCTGAATGTTCCTTTTATAGAGCATTCTGCAATTTCTTCTCATATCTCCGTGGACATTAACAGCAGAGGTTTGGTTAGATGCTTCCTTCTGCTCCCACATTGCCATGGTTTCCTGGTCTTGCTCTTGCTGTGGCCTGCTGGTACAGAAACAGGCTAAAGATGGCCCCTGCGTTGTTGACTTCGCAGCAGGCTCAAAGGCCACCGGTGCTAAACTCAAAATCTTACACATCCTATTGCTTTAAATATAGCCACCCAAATGTGTTTTTAGCCATGCAGAGCCTGCCTGGTTTGCAAAACTGCACCCAACATCAGTTAGCTCGAGATAAGACCAACCCCAGGAGTATAAAAGCCCCCAAGCCAATGCTGCTCTTAGGGTTCCCTGACCCAGAAGCTCCCCACTGTGCTGTTGAGCGACATCACCTAGACAGGCAAGTCCTCTCCACCTAGTCCCCCCTCTTTTGAGTGTTCTTTTGCCCTACTCCCCGCCCCCCACCACATGCTCCAGCTGTCTGCGCAAGGCCCCTTTCATGCAGTCCTGTGCGAGCTCCAACCAGGAAAACAGTGTCACAGGGTGTCCTGTCTTCCTTGATCAGCCCCAAACCTGGCCCTCACCACACCCATCCTTAAAATAAGGGTCTTGGCTGTCCATTCCTTAACCGTCTTGGCTGTCCATTCACACATGTCAGTGTGGGACTCTGGGAAGTTCCCAGCAAGGCTCTGCGTGTGGGCAGGCTTTGTCCACTAGAAGCTTCCCTTAGGGGATCTGGTGGGAACTAGACTCCAACTGTCAGTGTCTTTTTTTTTTTTTTTAAGATTTTATTCATTTATTTAACAGAGAGAGACAGCGAGAGAGGGAACACAAGCAAGGGGAGTGGGAGAGGGAGAAGCAGGCTTCCCGCCGAGCAGGGAGCCCGATGTGGGGCTCAATCCCAGGACCCTGGGATCATGACCTGAGCCGAAGGCAGACGCTTAACGGCTGAGCCACCCAGGCTCCCCCACAACTGCCAGTGTCTTAATCTTGTCTCTTGGTTAGTCTTTCCAGGGGAAAACCCTCCAGTCTCCCTCCTGAGGAGCCCAAGCCTGGCTGCCAGCACTCTGGATGAAAAGGGCTTGACCTTTGAAGGGTGGGACCTGGGACAGCAGGACCTAGGGACTGTGGGTCTGAGAGGCCACGCCCCTCAGGCTGCCAAGGAGACCCAACTGACCCCGGGGACACCGGGCCCAGTTAAGGTATGGGTGCTCTACGGAAAACAAGGGATTCAATAAATACCTACTTCCAGGACGGTGACACCCTCCCCCTCAACACATGCTTTTTCCTAGAACAGGAGACCGCAAACTTTTTTTTGGAAAGGGCCAGATGGTAAATATTTTAGGCTTTTTGGGCTACGTGGTTGATGTCACAGCCGCTCAACTCTGCCACCGTAGCGCAGAAGCAACCACAGATGCTGTGTAAACGAAGGAGCGCGGCTGCATTCCAAAATCTCTGTACTTATGGACACTGAAATTGGAATTTCATATAATTTTCACATGTCACCATTCTTTTTAGTTTTTTTCAACGATTTTTTTTTTGAAAATGTTTTATGTGTTCATCTGAGAGAGAGAGAGAGAGAGAGAGAAAGAGAGCACGAGCAGGGTGGAGGGGCAAAGGGAGAGGGAGAAGCAGACTTGCCACTGAGCAGAGAGCCCGATGCCGTGGGGCTCGATCCCAGGATGCCGGGATCATGGCCTGGGCCGGCGGCAGACACTTAACTGACTGAGCCCCCCAGGTGCCCCTTTTTTCAACAATTTAAAAACATCTCTGACTACAAAAACAAGGGGCGGGCTGCATTTGGCCCAGCGGCAGGAGTTTATGGAACCTCTTCCTGGAATATCATCATTGAGAGATTATCGTCAAAATCCTCTGAACCTGGGGGCGCCTGGGGGGGTTCAGTCAGTTGAGCGTCTGACTCTTGGCTTTGGCTCAGGTCATGATCTCGGGGTTGTGAGATCGAGACCCCTGTCAGACTCTACTCTCGGCACGGAGTTGGCTTGAGATTGTCTCTCCCTCCCACTCGTGCTCTATCTCTCTCAAATAAATGAATAAGTCTTAAAAAATAAAAAATCCTCTGAACCCAGCTTCCTCTTCCCCTTAGCAAAGCCTCCCAGCGCTCATTTTTGTCTGTAGGTATAAGGGTTACAGGTTTTCTCCCTCCCCCACGCAGCCTCCAAGATGGGCCATGGAAATATAGACGTTTATGAATTGCCTTGGAATGGAAGCAGTGGTAACAGGGACTCCAAGACTTGCTGCCAAGTTCTCCCCTGGGGGTGGAACAAGTTGTTGATTGTTCTCTTTCCCTGGATTTTAACCAAGGTGATAAATGAGGGCCGGAGGAGGAGATCTCTGGGAAAGGTGGGGGCTCGGAGCCAGAGCCCTGACTCCCAGGCCACAGGCTTATCTGAGTCAGAGCCTCTGTTTCCAGCAATAAAGACCATTCTAAGTAGGCCAGTACCTGTCTAGTCTCGACTTTCACATCAAGGGAAGAGTCCCACCTTTCTTAGTTGCAGGGGCAGGATGGGGATTTGGCAGAGAGAAGAGCTCCTTCTGCCACTCAGTGTGTATTTCGGTGCAAATCCGTTCTGCGTGCCAAGTCTCACTTTCTTTATCTCTAAAGTGGGGATAACCACTCCGACCTCATTGGGTAGTGGTGTGGATTAATAAATTAACATACCTAAAGTCCCTGTCACATCGAGGGGTTTAAGGAATGGCAGAGAGTATAATTCTAATTTATCCAAACAAGGAAACCCAGAGACGTTAAGGCACCATCCAAAGGGCACACAGCTCACTGGGGGGTGGAGGCAGGAATATAGTTTGTTTTCTCAACCCTCCAACTAATATTCTTTCTTCTATCCTGTGCAGCTTGGAGAGGAGGCTTAGTCCTTTTTNCTTTTTTTTTTTTTTTTTTTTAAGATTTTATTTATTTGACAGAGCAAGAGAGCACAATCAGGGAGAGGGGCAGAGAGATGGAGAAGCAGGCTTCCTGCTGAGCAGGGAGCCTCATGAAAGACCCTGGGATCATGACCTGAGCCAAAGGCAGACGCTTAATGGACTGAGCCCCCCAGGCATCCCGGGCTTAGTCCTTTTTTTAACCACACCTGAAATGCTATGGGAGGGAAGGTGTTGGGACTGCAGGATATCGGCCGTTCCCTCCCTTTCTCTCAGCCCCCTGGTTTCTGCTGCAGGGGACAGATCCTCTCCCCTGGTGGATAGACAGCAAAGCTGAGGCCTCCACATCATACAGTACAGGGGTGTTGCTGGGCACCTCCCCTTGTCACCCCCAGACCCTCCTCTCCCCTCACCCCTCCCAGATGCAGGCTGCCTTCCTCTGGGCTGGGCCACTCTGCGGGACAGTTACAAAGATTCTTTGTAATGTGTTTGCGGGGAGGAGGGAGAGCAGGGCCTGGCTGTCCTCAAACCACATGGGCTGCCAGCCCTGTTTACACAGAGAAGGAGCCAAGACAGATGACCCTGTTGCTTGGGGGCCCGGATTGAAAACATAACCCAAGTGCAGAGCCCCTGGCTCAGCCTCCTTGTTTCTGGGCTACACCACACAGAAGCAGCATGGAGGCGCCTCTTTCCCCTGGGAGGCCTGTTTACTCGGCTGGGTGAGAGATGTTTGCACAGGGAGGGAGGTGGCAGTGGCCATCTGGCTGTTCTCTGGCGGAGTGGGGGAGCATTAGCAGGTCAGGCACTGTCTCTGATCCAGGGCCCCGGGACGGGGGCGGGGGGCAGCCCTCTGACAACAGGCTTTCTGAGACACGTGTCTCTTCTTTGAGAGGGAATGTAGACAATTTGGGGAAAAAATTGTAGAAACAGTACTGGTTTTTTATTTTGTTTTTTTTTTTTTTTCCTTTAATCCAGACCCACACCAGATAAATTGTCCAGGATCTTTCCCCACTTTGTGTTTTGCAAGATGGTGAGAAAGGCAGTTTTCTGCACTTAAAGAATGGTGATGTTTGCCACCTGTAAGTTACGTTGTGGTTTAAAAAGCATTGCTGGGGGTGCCTGGCTTGGCTCCATCAGTAGAGCATGCAACTCAATCTTGGGGTCAAGAGTTTGAGCCCCACATTGGGTGCAGAGATTACGTTTTTAAAAAAAGGAGTTGAAAAAATAATTTATAAAGCGTTGTCATAGCCACCATTCCCCATGATCCTCAAGACAGCACAGTGGGTAGCTGTGGCCAAAATCATCCCTGTTTTACAGATAAGGAGTGGACACTTCGAGAGGTCAGGTTGCTTGCACAAAACCCCACACCCAGCAAGAGGCAGAGGCCAAGTGACTACAGTTTGCATGCTCTTTTTTCATGGAGTCCCCCAGTCTCCCCACTTGGCTGTAAATTGAGATGTACAGAGATCTTGTTCCCACACGTGGCTGCCTCTCACCACGTGGCTCCCAGGAGAGAGCATTGCATCTCGGGGACATGGCAGGAGCCATGGCGATGAGCCTCAAGGGCATAATGCAAGTACTGTGGGTCTGTCCCGGGGTACCCCGATGGGGCATTCCCTGGGTGCCAGATGAATGGAGAGCCTGGGGACCAACCACATGAAACCAAGCGATACACACTGTACCGCTCCCCCAGCGAAATCATGGCAGCAAGGAAGCGAGTTACAGAATTTTCTGGAACTTGCCTCCATGTTCCTTTCCACGTCTCCTCTTGGGCTGTGGCTCCCTGCATTCAAACCGCATGTGTCTCCCTGAAGCCACTACCTGAGCTCCACCTACCATCCTCGCTACTACTTCCTAGCGCTTTATCCTCCCTTTGATAACCCCAGACACCAAACACCCAAGTGCGCGGCTCACCAGCCTCCTCCTTTCTCTCTTCATCTCTGTGCCTTGAGTCCGCTCCAATTGCTGTGACCTGTGTGACTGACTCATACTCCTCAGCTCTGCCTCCGCCACCCTTAGCCCAGCTCCTGCACCTGACCCGGCCACCAGCCTCGCCCCCTGGTCTCTTCTTTCCCGCCACTGTCACATCCTGACCCTCCTCTCTGCTTGCCAATCTATCTATCAGCGGCCACCTTTCTAGAACAACTAATGTGTTTTCCTGAGTTTTGCAGCTTGCAAAGCACGCTTGCATACATACACACAGACATACATTCACACGGAGTCCCAATCCGAAGTTAGCTCCTCCTCCCCACCATCTCCCTTCATCTCCTGCCTGAACTACTGAACCTGGTTGGTGTTCAATGCGCATAACTCGGCCGGCCATCATTCCTTCCACCAACCTGCCTTTCATTACTTTCCCGATAAAATGCTATTTACAAGCTTTCAAGTATTCTTCCTAATGCAAAGTCCTCACTTCCCTTCCTCCAAAAATTCTAATTAGCCCTCTCCTATGTCCTTCCTTATTCTTTCTTGACATTCAGTGCCTGTCATCGATTGTTAAAATCAGACTGTGACTCCCAGAACCGGAAGCTTTAAGGATCACATGGCCGCGAATGGCAGTTCAGTCCATGGCCAGCCACCCCGTGCTGCCCGGACATGTCTGTACATCCACAGTGTGTTTCTTTACACTGCAAGCTCCCTGGAACGGTGAGGCTCCTCTTCCTTTACAGACTGCTCCGAGGTTTAGGGGAGCTCTGGGGTTAGTTCAGCTGCTCGACGGGTTCTGGCCCAACTCTGAGATGCATCCCTATGCCATGGTTCTCTCTCCTCTGCCATTTGCCCTAAACCAAAGGCACTCTGGGGGAGGCCCTGTTTGTTTTTGTTTTTGTTTTTTTTTAAGATTTATTTATTTATTTATTTGACTGAGAGCAAAGAGAGGGATATATGGGGGGGGGGTTGCAGAGGGAGAAGGAGAAGGAGGCTGAGCAGGGAGCCAGGTGCAGGGCTCCATCCCAGGACCCTGGGATCATGACCTGAGCTGAAGGCAGACTCTTAACCTACTGAGCCACCCGGGCGCCCCCGGGGGGGGGGCAGTGTCATAAATGACTCTCAGTTTGCCTGTGATTGACATTCCAATGATCAGAGAAGCCTTAGTATTATGTCCTCAGGTTGAGTCCCAGAATTTCAAAGAGGGTCATGCAAAATTTGCATACAACTTGGGCAAATGAAGGCCTAGAGCCGGGAACACAGCCCAGTGGTATCACTGTCTGCTTTGCTTTGGTGCTTAAAGGGTGAGGAAGGCCACCCTTTCCCAGTTGGCTGCCTGCCAGAGCCACTGGAGTTGTAGTGAGCCCTCCTGTATCCCTGCCACCTCTGTGTGCCGTAGACAGAAGCTGCCCTGTCACTGACATACAGGCAGAAAGAGCTGCTGGATGGGCCTTCACAGGGAGCCTAAGCCCAAGGGTCATTCAACAGTGCAGAGCCCTAATCTCAGCTCGTGTCTCATGTGAGTCCAAAAATATAACCATGATAACAGTGGCGTTACTAGCCACATAGTTCACGGCTTGCCGGGCACTCTGCTAGTGGTTTCACATGAATCAGTTCAACTGGAGCCTCTTCACAGCCTGATGCGGTAGCTGCTGTTATAATCCCAGTTCTACAGAGAAACTGAGGCTCCATGAGGTTACCTAACTACGAGAACATAGGCTAAGAGAACGTAGTACAGATAAGATTAGAACCAAGGCCATCTGAACCCTACAGTGACCTTCTAGAGTGACCTTCTGCTGGGACCCACTGGTCAGCTGGGTCCCCTTACATCCTTCCCTGATATGAACGGGCCTGTCAACAAGGGGGCAGCTCACCTGCAGGAGAATCGCCAGTCCCAGGTGAGCAGAACTGGGCTGGACTTGACTTCTCCCTCTGGGTCACCTGGTTGCAGTCCAACCACAGTTTTAAGCATAAGGATAAGAATCCCTATGTTTAAATTTTAAAACTAACTCCAAAAGATACCTGCTCCCCTGTGTTCATTGTAGCATTTTTACCATAACCAAGACATGGAAATAACCTAATTTATTTATGTATATATAATGTACATTTATGTGTATATATTTGTGTACATATATGTGTGTATATATTTATGTATATTTAAATATATATAATGTATATATGTATATATATTTATAAGACAGATAGATGAATAGATAATACTCACACAGTGGAATATGATTCAGCCATAAAAAATGAAATCTTGCCGTTTGGGACAACATGGATGAAACTTGAGGGCATTATGCTAAGTGAAATAAGTCAGACACAGAAAGACAAATGGCATATGTATGGTCTCACTTATGTGTGGAATCTGGGGGGGGGGGGAAGTTCATAAATACAGAGAACAGATTGGTGGTTGCCAGAGGGAAGTGAGGTAGGGGGTTGAGCAAAATGGGGAAAAGGGGTAAAAGGTACAAACTTTGAATTATAAAATAAATAAGTCACTGGGGGGCAGGGGGCGTGCCTGGGTGCTTCAGTCGGTTGAGCGACTGACTCTTGATGTTGGCTCAGGTCATGATCTCAGGGTTGTGGGATTGAGCCCTGGGTCAGGCTCCATGTTCAGTGTGGAGTGTACTTGGGATTCTCTCTCTCTGCCCCTCCCCCCAATTGCACACACACACTCTCTCTCTCTCTAAAATAAATTAATTTAAAAATAAATAAGTTATGGGGACATGATGTACGGCATGGCAACAATAGCTAATAGCCCTGTCTTGCATAATTGAAAGTTGCAGAGAGAGTAGATCTTCAAAGTTCTCATCACAAGAAAACAATTTTGTGACTCTGGTGACAAGTGTTAGCTAGACTTATTGGTGTGACCATTTTGCCACATATACCTACATCGAATCGTTATGTTGCACACCTGAAACTAATATAATGTTATATATCAATTATATCTCAATTTTTTAAAATCACTTAAGGACAGGGTTGCCTGGCCAGCTCGATCAGGAGAGCACGCAACTCTTGGTCTCTGGGTTGTAAGTTTGAGTCCCACCTTGGGTGCAGAGATGACTTACAAATAAAATCTGAAAAAATAAAAAAAAAATTGGGGTGAGCCCTAATCAAATAGGTCTGGGGTCCTCAAAAGAAGAGGAGTTTAGGACGCACACACAGAGGGAAGGCCACGTGAAGGCACACGGACAGGAAAGAGAAGAGAGCCATCTACAAGCCAAGCAAAGAGGCGTCAGAATGAACCAGCCCTGCTGACACCTTGATTTTGGATTTGTAGCCTCCAGACCTAAGACGATACAGGTCTGTTGCTTAAAGCTGCTCGGTCTGTGGTACCTTTTTAGCAGCCAGCCGGCTGACACAGTCTCCCCCCCAGGCTCCCACTGCCATCTAAGCCGACCGTGCTCTTCTTGCAGAACCCTCGAGGAAAAGCTTCCATTGCTCCTTTCCTGTGTTGCTAATCTCCTTCTTCCTGCACTCCATCTGGGTTCAGGAGCCCAGAAGGCAAAGCCCTGGGCCTGGGTGGAATGATCGTTGCAGAGGAAGGCATGCCTCTCACTTCATGTCTGGACTCTGTGCTGCTGTCCGTGGAGCCCAAGATTTGTTCAACTGCTATTGAACCACACTCCTGGCTCACTTGAGTTTACAGCCCATGAGGAGCCCCGGGCCTTGCTCAGCACTATTGCTGTCAAAAAGCCACATCTTCCACATCCAGCCCTTCCCTATTTATTTTTTCCAGATTGAGGTTCTATCTTGGATGGTGGCCACAGGGATGTGTTGTAGGCTTTTCCATCTGCATGCAGAATCTTTGGCCCTATTACATTTTAACTCACTCACTCCTTGCTTGGGGCATGGGTGTAGGGACCAGAGTTGTTTTTCCTCCCTCCATGTACAAGATAACACTGTTAGCTTGGGGTCATGCACAGATCTAACATTCTGTCGCCAGCATTCCCAGGTATAACATTGATAAAACAGGAAACAGTTCGTATAAAGCACATATAAAAGGACCCTGTTGAACAGGAAATAGGAGAGATCCCAGTAGTAGTTGGCTCTGGAGAGTGCGTTCAAAGTGGCTGTGAATTTGTTAATAAAACTTGGGTTTGGTAATTCAACCAACTAAAAAGTCCAACCAGCTCTGCCCTTACCTGCCTCCCATCCAATTAGCAAGCACTCATTGAGGGCTTGTGCCCCCGGAATAAGAGCCGTAAACACACTATCTTCTCTATAAAGCAGTATCTCCAGGTATTTGTCCTTTGTCTATTGTTTTGTTTTTTGTGTATTTTAGTTCAATTAATTAACATATGATGTATTATTGGTTTCAGAGGTAGAGGTCAGCGATTCCTCAGTTTTATATAACACCCAGTGCTCATGACATCACATGCCGTCCTTAGTGTCCATCACCCAGTTACCCCATCCCTCCACCCCTCTCCCCTCCAGCAACCCTCAGTTTGTTTCCGATGATGAAGAGTCTCTTATGGTTTGTCTCTTGGTATTTGTCCTTTGTATTCTGCTTTAACGTCTTCATTCTAGTGTTCCAAGCTAACGATCAAGCCCGTTTTACTCCAGCCATGCCATCTATAATTTTTCAGACTCACGAGTCTTAAATATATATCCTCCTAGACTTCCACTTCTGGCCATATGGCAGACAAGATGAGCAGAGAAACCCTCCCCATATAGCACACTGAAAAATGATGGGTTCCATGCAAAAAGCATCTTCTACTTACTCATGAATGAGCTGGTGGGAAAGTAAGGGAATTCCCTGGAGGCCAGAAATGACAAGAAAGCAGTAATCCAGGGGGATAAGCACGTCCCCAAAGGGACTTTTCCCTGGAGTGTCTGCTCATCTCTGGCACCGAGAATATGGGTTTTACAACAGGCCACACGTGAGGGGGCTAGGAGACAAAGCCAGGGACTGAGCCCTCTGCCTAAAGCTAGGAACCTCACAGGACAACACCCTGAAAGGTGAATAAGAGTAAAACCCACACTGAAGAAGACCATGGGAATATGTGGCTATTTGCGTCTTGGAAAATTCCTAAGCACAAGGCCACCCTGACAAAATTTTGGTGCCTGAAATCACACTGAGTGACCAAAAATATCTCTAGCTACATTTTTTTAAGAGTTTATTTTTAGGGGCATCTGGGTGGCTCACTCGGTTAAGCGTCTGACTTCAGCTCCGGTCATGATCTCAGGGTCCTGGGATCGAGCCCCATGTCAGGCTTCATGCTCATCGGGAAATCAGCTTGTCCCTCTCTCTCTCCTTCTGCCCCTCCCCCTGCTCATGCTCTCTCTCTCTCTTAAATAAATACAATCTTTTTTTAAAAGAGTTTATTTTTAAGTAATCTACACACCCAACATGGGGCTTGAACTCACAGCCCTGAGCTCAAGAGTCACACTCTTCACCAATGAGCCAGCCAGTTAATTTATAAACTATAAATTTAGTTTATAGTGACCCCAATGTATTAATGTTTCTGGGTACAAGACTGAATCAAACAGAGTCTCACTATAAGCCTAGCCCCCGCCTGGCTCCCACAGGGAGAACGCTGGGGGGCTCACAACAGGAAATCACTAGACACTTGAGAAAATGCCCCCAAGAGCCCTAGTGCCTGGTGTCGGCAGCACATCTGGGGATGCGTCCCTTCGGTATTAACCCCACCAGCTTTCACAGCGCAGGAGTCAGTCTTGGGAGCCCACAGTTTCTGGAGTGCCCTTCAGAAAGTTTTATTTGTTCAGGGCAAACTGCCAGGCCTAAAGTACAGTGTTTCTTTGTAATAGTAAATCATTACATTCAATGATACTTTGAGTTCTTTCGAAACTCTTGTGTGGATGTCACCTGATCTCATTAGCTTGTTCGCCAGTAGGTGTAGAACCTTGGGGTTACCAGCACGACTTCACGTAGACCCTCTGACTATTTGTGGGGCCAGCGATCTCATTTCTTGGAATCTATCCTTAGGAAGTCCTCAGAGCTGTCTTTAATGATCATGCACAAAGATGGTTTGCTTTTCCTGTGGTGCTGCCACCAAAGTGTCTTCTTTGATTATTGTCTCTTTTCCCCCATCTTGATGTCAGCGCCGTTATTTCCTCATCAAGATTATGATAAAGATAACAATAACCGAGATAAGTAACGTGCATCAAGGGTTCACTGTGTGCCAAGTGCTTTGCTCTGCACTTTATACACATTCAGTCATTTAATTCCCACAGAGATGTTGTGAGGTTACCATCACCATTATCAGCTACCAGTTATTATCGGTAATTCTCAAATGTTATAATTACCAGTTATTAACTATCATCGTTTTATGGATGAAAAAACTGCAAGTTGAGAGAGAGGTTATTAAAAAGCCCCAAACATGGGACACCTGGGTGGCTCAATCAGTTAAGCCTCCCGTTCTTGGTTTGATCTCAGGGCCGTGGGATCGAGCCCCGTGTCGGGCTCCCTGCTCAGCAGGGAGTCTGCTTGAGATTCTCTCTCTCTCCCTCCCCCTCTGCTCCTCCCTCTGCTCAAGCTCTCTCTCACTCTCTAAAAATAAATAAATCTTTTTTTTTTAAAGCCCCAAACACATAACCTGTTAATGGTGGAGTTGAGACTTGAACTCAGCTCTTTTTGACTCTAATTTTTATGCCTGGAATAAGTACACTGTGCCTCGTAGCTGGTGAAGCTTGGAGGCACCTCACCAGTTTCTGAAGTCATCCTATGGAATCGGCAGTATCTCAGAGAAGAGCGTCCTAGATGTCTCAGTTTCTTGTCCAGTGGGGCAGAACCTGCTCGTTGCTACACAGACCTCTGCCCTGTCTGCCCCAAGGAGCTCAGCTGCCCTAGTTTTTCCCTGCTGGCTGCTTTTGCTCAGATTCTCGCCTTCCAACCAGCTCACAGATTCTGTATCCCAGGTCGTGAATCTTCATAAATCTTAGCCAATCGTGGTAATCCCATCACCTATGCTCTGATGGTTCTTGGCACAGGTATGTCATGTTTTTCAAGCTGAAGAGTCATGAAAGCCTGCTGGGAATGGGGATGGGGGTAGAATTATGAGATTTTCCTTGCTCTCAAAAGGACACACAGACCGAAGGCAGCCCAGTCTCCTTTACATCCTTTACATCTCAATTCTGTGCAGTTTCTGGAAAACGTTTTCCATATCTTTGGGAAAGAGGAAAGGTTTTGTCTTATTCACCAACCTGTCTCCGCCCCTCCCTTCTTCACACACACACCTGACATGAGAGATGCTTCTGGAAGGTTTCTCTCAGTGAAACCTGCATTCCCACAGTGCAAACCAATATTTGAGTAGCATTTATCAGAAGCACCTGTGGGCATTTGGGGGTGGGGCGGGGGTGGGGGTAGGGCGGATTGAACATACATAAAAAGTAGTCAACGCTCAATGGAATAAAAACCCCAAGAGATTGTTAGGATCCTAAAAGAAAGGGGATGTGAGGAAGGTTCTGGACAAAGCGGAGGACTTCGGGAGGGGATAAGCATCGGAGAGCTGGCCTGGGATAAATCCCTGATGGCTGAGATGGCTGAAAATGCTAAATATTCACCTTGAGTTGATTCCAGGCTGCACGGTTATAGTCTCCCTCATTTATTCAGAAACTGAGGGATTAAATCTATTGTGCACAACAGTTTTCTGTGTCATGGACTTTTCCTGGGTCTGGAAGCTGAAGAAGAAGGGGCTGTTCCAAGCCAGGGAGCCCAGACACCACAGCAGCAGGCAGTGGTACTTCGGGGGCAGAAGGAAAAGTGGCAACACCGCTGACCTTGGAGCAGCCCCTAGAAATAGAGGAATTCTGAAATAATTAATGGCACAGCTGCTCAATGGAATACTACATAGCCATTAAAACAACAATTATCCATTCTGTGAAGCAAAATGTGAAATGTTAATGATATGATATTAAGTGCTTTAAATAGCACACATGAGGGGCGCCTGGCTTGCTCAGTCGGTAGAGGGTGCGACTCTTGATCTTGGGGTCGTGAGTTCAAGCAACACGTTGGGCATAGAGATTACTTAATAAAAAAGATTTTATTTTAGTTTTTTTTTATCACAGAAAAGCCAATTCATTATTACTAAAGTTAGCATTTGTGGAGGACTGTAAGTCACATATTAGCGGTCTCATCAATAATGTGACCATTATCTGTAGTGGAAATTTTCAAAAATAAAATTATATACATATATAATGTAACACAAATATTTTTCCATCCTTTAATTTCCAAAGCATGCTCAGTCACCCCTGACTGACTGATCGTACATAAATATCCTTTTATGATAGGCCAGGACATCCATGTTATCCCAGTTACACAAAAACCGATGCAAAATGGTGTTACGTGACTTCCTTGCCTGGTATTATAAGACTAAGTGTGTGCGCATATATATTTTTAAATCTCTTTATTCCCATTCCATCTGTTTGGCTAAATTTTATTCATATGATATCTGCCCTTCTTATAGTCCCTACTCTTATGAAAGGCATCATTATCCAGTCCCTCCAGTCAAATCTTCTTCTCCATCCCCCCACCTCTAGTCATCAAATGCTAACAAGACATCTTCTTAAATCTTTCTGGAATGATCTCTTCTCCATTAGAATTCCCTTTTGCCAAGTCCATTTCTTCCTAAGTCTGACATGAAAGATTTACTCATTTATTTGACAGAGTGAGAGAGCGAACAAGCAGGGGGAGCTGCAGGCAGAGGGAGAGAAAGAAGCAGACTCCCCACTGAGCAGGGAGCCCAATGCAGGACTCGATCCCAGGATGCTGGGGTCATAAGCCGAGCGGAAGGCAGACGCTTAACCGACTGAGCCACCAGGCGCCCCTGACATGAAAGACTGTAATTGCTGTCACAGTTTTCTTTTTTCTTTTTTTTTTTTTAAGATTTTATTTATTTATTTGACAGACATAGAGACAGCCAGCGAGAGAGGGAACAAGCAGGGGGAGTGGGAGAGGAAGAAGCAGGCTCATAGCAGAAGAGCCTGATGTGGGGCTCGATCCCATAACACCAGGATCGCGCCCTGAGCCGAAGGCAGACGCTTAACCGCTGTGCCACCCAGGCGCCCCACTGTCACAGTTTTCTTTACTCAGTGGTTACAGCTCCAGGTCTGTGTGCTTTTGCCGTTCTTGTATCCTGCTCATAGTCTTGCTGACAGTAGCACAAATGTGGTTCTTAGTCTCTTTCTGCTCTGCAGCAGTTGGTTTAAAGCATGCAGGGAAGGTTTGATATTGAGACTTTATCGCTGACGATTCCTTTAAGAATGTAATTGGATTTTTCTTGCCTGTTGCACCAGGAAGATTGGTCTTGATTCCCTATTCCAGCCATCACCTCCAGCTTATCGACCTCCGCCTCCATGTTGGAGAGTTGACCAAGAAAAAAGATTTTATTTTATTTTTTTATAAAGATTTTATTTATTTATTCTACAGAGATAGAGACAGCCAGCGAGAGAGGGAACACAAGCAGGGGGAGTGGGAGAGGAAGAAGCAGGCTCACAGCAGAAGAGCCTGATGTGGGGCTCGATCCCAGAACTCCGGGTCACACCCTGAGCCGAAGGCAGACGCTTAACGACTGCGCCACCCAGGCGCCCCCCCCCCAAGAAAAAAGATTTTTAAAAAGACCAGTACACATGATGTCACCTCAATCAGATTGGGCTTTTCCAGGTGGCAAGAAGCAAAGTTAGGCTCTTTTGTTGGCAAGGGATTTATTTTATGTGAGGACGCGTGGGGAGATGGGGCCGCAGGTTGCACTGACATCACAGAACGTAATTTGTGGCCTGAAGGTGACTAGGGCTGTCACCTCATTCTGCTGTGGGCCCTCAGTACTAGATGGCTGCCACCTGCAAGATCTGCATGTGGTGACCAGCCCCTCACTGTATTTGTTTCCATGGTTCAGTTTCTCTCTCTCCTCAAACCTCTGTGTACTGTGACTTTTCCTGCTTCTATCACCTAGTGGTTTCCAATTACTAATTTCTGCTTGCCCTGCTTTTTTTTTTTTAAGGTGAACACTTTGCTACACTCATTTTTTTAAAGTTTATTTATTTTTCATTAGTAATCTCTACACCCAGCGTGAGGCTTGAACTCACGACCCCGAGATCAAGAGTCGCGTGCTCTACCCACTGAGCCAGCCAGGCTCCCCTTTGCCCTGCTTTCTGATTGTTTAAATGTGTATTTCCCATTGAAACTCCCCAGGAAAGGGAATCTAATGGTCTAGTTCCCTGCTGTTCCATTAGAGCTTTCAGGCCAGGCCACTTCCATACTTCCACCAGTCAGGATTTATGTAAGCTGCGTTTCCGTCAGGTGCCCAAACCCAATCCTTTCAACTCTGGTCTGAAAAGTGGTCACGCAACCTGAATGTAGCACCTACTTCAGGCATACCAGCCACCCATCCAATATTTTGAACTATGTTTAAAATAATAAATAAAAAAGATACAGGGCGCCTGGGTGGCTCAGTTGGTTAGGCGTCTGCCTTTGGCTCAGGTCATGATCCCAGGGTCCTGGGATCGAGCCCCATGTCATGTTGGGCTCCCTGCTCCACGAGGAGCCTGCTTCTCCCTCTCCCTCTGCCTGCAGCTCCCCCTGCTCGTGCTCTCTCTGTCAAAATAAATAAACTCTTAAAAAATAATAAATAAAAAAGATACGACATATATATGAAAGCACAGAGGGAAGGGATAAGTGAGAGCCCATCACAGACCGGTTAGGGGGAGGGATTAGAAGTGATTATTTTTCTCCACTTTGCAATTTTCATTTAATGATACTGTAATTGCTTTTTAGTTTTCAAGGTTTTTTGTTTTGGTTTGGTTTTTGGTTTTTTAAGTAATCTCTCCCAAGCAATAGGAGTCATGCAACCACTACTAAGTTCAGTCTCTCTCCTGAACTTGACTTGGAACATAGAGCAAATTTACAACCATTAAAGCCCGTTCACCCTTGCACAAGAAAGTGGAGCAAGGTTGACTTTCTCAGGTAAAAGTGAGAGCCAGAGTTGTAGGTTGTGAAAGCACCCTGAGGGCAAAAGTTTTCAGAGTAAACTCCTTTCAAACTGCTATAATAGCATATGCCACATGGGCAAAACAGACTTTTACTGCAACGTTGGTTGTGGAAATACGTCCTTTGTCCACAGGCCAAATGTTTGAAAACACCACGCACTCAACTCGCCGACATCTTCAGAGCCAGAGAGAAGCTACCAAGGCAGTTTTGCGAAACCGGCCGCCCCTGCCTTCATTTTGATCTTCCTCTGCTGACACACCCTTGTTTCAGGTGCTCTGCCACAGACATGCAATTACGAAGAATTATTATTGCTTGATAATAACTATAATTACTGGATGGAAAGGATAGGAGAAATCGAATTATCATATGGACTGATGTGTGAGCTGGGCAGCCTGTGGTTCGTCTGTGGTTCATCTAAACCCCGCCTCCTGTCCGTCGCCGGTGTTAACTGCCCGCGCGCGCAAGCCGGGCGGGGGAACCTCGCGGCTGGAGGTTTGAGCCGAGCACCCACGGCAGGAGCCGGCTCCAGCGACTCGGGAACCGAGATGCAAGATCCTCCTGCGCTCCTAGAGAGAACCCGGAAGCGCAGCGCAGTCCCGGAAGGCGAGGTGCTGACACACTTCCGGCCTTTGTGACTCATTGTGTCTGTGTCGAGGCGTCGGGAGGGCCTAGGTCCGTGTGCAGCGCCCTTCGGCCGGCCTGAGCCCCAGAGTCAGCTCCCCTTTCTCGCCCAGCGCCCCCAGGCCGCTCCCGGGGCTCACGGTGAGACTTGGGGCCGGCCTCTGGGGAGGGCGGGCGGCGCCGCAGGGTGTGTGTGTGAGGGTGGGCTCTGCAGCTGCGGCCCCGGGGTCCCCTCCAGGCGGCCCGCGCGGAGTGTGGACAGAGCCCAAGCCCCTGTCCGTCCCCAGGCCCGGCGGTTGGAAGCGCCGTCCCCCGGAGACGTCCCGCCCCGCCCCCGGGTCTAGGCGGGGAGGGGGCGAGGGTCTAGTGGCCGGGGGTGCACGAAGATCTAGGGAGAAGCCATCTGCGGGCCCCTTCCGGGCCCCTCGCCCGCAGTGTCGTCATCGTCATTTGACGTTTCTGAGAACCGGGTTCTGAGCGAGCCGACCCCTGTCTTATTTTACTGCCCCCCCTTCGTCGCCATTTGCTTTGATTCCAATGAGAGGTGTTTTGTTGTTTTGTTTTTTTTTTTCGGGGTCCTTCAGGATCTCGAGGTGAAATACGCGGAAGGCCAAGCAATGGACACGTTTCGAGGTGCCGCTGACGTGTTTCCAAATCACCTGCTTCTCACGCCACCCCCACCCCCAAGCGGCGATTAAAGAGTATTCGAAGCTTAGAGTGGATAAAGACGTAATTCAGATCTAGTAGAGATTTTATACATCCCACTCTCTATTTCCGCCTTGCGGAATATTTTGAAGATCTTTAAAAATGATCTGTCCGGAAGATTAGCTGGATTTTTTCCCCCCAGTTCTGGGTAGTTACTCTGCTTGTCTTGGAGTGGGCGAAGAGTGAAGGGAGTTTGTGGAAATTGCACCAGGCAATGAGGAGACTGATTGCCTGAATGACCTTCGGTAATACAGGACTCTTCTCCAGCTCTCAGCTTTGTCATCTTTAAATAAAATGAACTCGATTTTCTCAAAAGGCCCTTCCGACTTTGAAATTATTTGGTCAGTGTAATTGAAAAATTCTGCTACAGTTTAGCCTAACACGGCGCCCCTCCCCTCCCTTTCCTGCAGTGCTGCCAGTGCACAATAAGATACTTTCATTATAGAGAGTGGCTGTTACATGGCCTGGGACCAAAGAAAGCATTTATTGTACGGCCTGTGCTAGGCGGATTGGAGGTGGTCAGTAAATACTTGTTGAATGGAATTGTGGAGAATTCAGTGTAACCAGATCAACGAAGTACTGTTAGTATACATGCTGGCCAAATGCGGAGAAATAGCTTACATTACATAGGGAACCATAATGATAATTTACCTCAGAATGTATCTCCCAAGTTTGTGTTGTCTCTCAGTTACTGTTCAAGATGCCTGTTCGTTATTTCAGGCAGTTTTCACCAGTGTTAAAATATAAGCAGGGAAGCTAGCTACTTAATATTCATAGTCTTTTATTGATTCTCTCCGTGATCTAAACTGTAATTTTTTTTTCTAATTTTATATTGCATCTAAATACAGGTGAATTGTTATGATAAATTTTGCCTTTTCATTCTGAGGCAGTCTCGGTATTCTTTGGGTAGGTAGCTGCCTTTTAAAGGGTGCTTTTTCATATTTAAAAAAAATTGGGGGGGTGCCTGGGTGGCTCAGTCATTGGGCGTCTGCCTTCGGCTCAGGGCGTGATCCCGGAGTTCTGGGATTGAGCCCCGAGTCAGGCTCCTCTGCTATGAGCCTGCTTCTTCCTCTCCCACTCCCCCTGCTTGTGTTCCCTCTCTCGCTGGCTGTCTCTCTGTCAAATAAATAAATAAAATCTTTTAAAAAATAAAAAAATTTAAAAAATAAAATAAAAATTGGGGGCGCCTGGGTGGCTGAGTCAGTTAAGTGTCTGCCTTCAGCTCGGGTCATGATCCCCGGGTCCTGGGATTGAGCCCCGTGTCAGTGGGGAGCCTGCTTCTCCCTCTCCCTCTGTTGCTCCCCCTGCTTGTGCTCTCTCGCATTCTCTCTCTCAAATAAATAAAATCTTAATTTTTTTTAAAGCTTTTGATTTTTCAATTATTGGGAGGGAAATGCAGTTTGTTTAAACTTTCAAGACTATGCCCTGGAAAAGATACCGGCGTGTTTAGAAAATAGCCTTTGAAATAAACTGAGCTTGTAACTCCAAGCCCTTTTTGTAAGAAAACCGTCGATATTTATCCTCGGTGAGAACCAGTTGCTGGGGGTAAGCTTACCTAAATCGGATAGAGTGTCAATGTTTTTCAGCTCAGAGGGACCCCAGAGGTAGTTTTCTGCTCCCCTCCCCCTTGTGCCAGATAAGGATACTAAGTGCCAGAGAGGTTAAATAACTCACTTGGGGATGTGTAACTTCTTTGTGGGAGACTAGAATGTAGGTTTTTCCAACCTGTGCTGCTTTCAGTATTAAAGGAATTCTCCTGGTGCTTAGTCTTTTAAGTGGGCTGGAAATTGTAAAGCACAGTTACATCTCTTACTGTGTATTGAAAAAAATTAAAACACCTCTCTAGTGCCTTCTAAATGCCAGACACTGTTTTAAGTGCCTTATGTCTGTTAACTCATGTAATCCTCACAACAACTCTGTGAGGAAATTAACATTTTTTATCCCTATCGCACAAATGCAGAGAGAGATTAACCTGCCTAAACTTATCAGCCGGTACGTGGTGGTACAGCTTATTGAAACTCTTCCCGGTAACCCCTGGGGGTAATTTGAGGGCAGCATTGAGTGCTGCATGAGTGGGCACAAAAATAATAACAGCATAAATTCAATCAACTATTTCTTAAAAACTAATGTTTGCAGGGAATTGTACTAAATGGTCTAAGAGGTACAGAGAAGCCTACCCTAGGGCGCCTGGCTGGCTCAGTTGGTGGACTGGGTGACTCTTGCTCTCAGGTTGGTAGGTTCGAGCCTCACATTGTGTGTAGAGTTGAGCTTCCTTAAGAAAAAGGAAACAAAGAAGCATGCCCTTAGGAGTAGTCCAGTTGAGGAAGAAGGCATGAAAAATTAAATTACAGAGAAAGATAAGAACTTCCATGGCAGATGCTTGGCAGAGAGCATTTGGGCCAGAAGTGTAGAGAGAGGAGAAAAGATTGCTTGCTGAGATCATCTGAGAAACCTAAAATAAAACCCAGCCCTTCCACTGCACTGCTGTTGAGACTTCTCTCTTTCCTAGAGTAGGAACAGAAATGTTGAGGGATGGGGGAGAGGACCTGTCATAACTGGGGGAAGAGGGAATGTGCCTGTGCCCTCATCTCTGTCCCTTTAGGTCTCACTTCCTCTTCAGTCTCTTCCTGTTGAGTCCCACTGACTCAAGAAGTACCCCACTCTTTTTTTTTTTTCCAAGCTAGTTCTGCGCCCATCATGAGGCTTGAACTCACAACCCCGATATCAAGAGTTGCATACTCCACCGACTGAGCTGGCCGACTGCCCCAAAAAGCATTCCACTCTTTATTTTTTTTTAAAGATTTTATTTATTTGTTTGTCCAAGAGAGAGCACAAGCAGGGGGAGTGTCAGGCAGAGGGAGAAACAGGCTCCCTGCTGAGCAGGGAGCCCAATGTGGGAGATGTGGGACTCGATCCCAGGACTCTGGTATCATGACCTGAGATGAAGGCAGATGCTTAACCACTGAACTACCCAGGCGTCCCAGTATTCCACTCTTTAAAACCCTGGCCTAGGTGGGACACAAATCAAGATTCCTTTCCTTCATCCTCCTTAGGATAGCCAAGACAGGATAAAATTTTCATAGAAATAGAGATTTCTGATGCTAGGCTAGTTTCCGCACCTGTGTTGCTCAGTTACCCTGTTGGATGGTCCTCCCCCCCCCCCCCCCCCCCCCCCCCCCCCCCNGATTCCTACTTGCATCTCCTGCTGTGTCTCCTTAGCCACACCGCTCTCTGGTGCAAACAGCAGATGAGGCCCATTTCTGGGTGGTCGTCCTTCACATGCACCTTCATAGGCCCCCCTCCTAAAAAGAATCTGTTTGTGCAGAAGCTCTTCCTTACCCCACGTGTTGGGACAGAATGAGCTCGGTGTGATGGTTAACTGAGGGGTCCCACAGACCGAATTTCAAATCCTGGCTCTACCATTTAATTGCTGTATGACCTTGGGTGTGTTATTTAACGTCCATAAACCTTAGTTTGGTTAGTGTAAAGTGAAATGATAATTGTAGTTATTACCTGCTAAGATTGTTACATGAAAGACTTAATATCTGGCACATGGAAAGCACTCAGTGAACATCCACTTTTACTGTTACGCCTCTGAGTGAGGGGCGAGCGGCATTTTAGCTGCGCTCTGAAGTGATTAAGGAGGATATGAAAAGCCAGAGAAGACTGGGAGAGGAAATCCCAGGCTTTGATGTGATGTGAAAAAAAGGATGGCAATCAGAATCCAAGGCCTGTTTAGGAGACACTCATTTTGTGGATGGAAAAGGCTCACGCAGGAGAGGGGAGGAAATCGATGATGGACAGTGAAGCGTGAGGGGAAGCTGGGACCAGGTGCTGGAGGCTGATGCCTGGAAGGCCATAGAGTTTTTGTGGAGCCTGAATCCACGTAAGGAGAGGAATCCAGGAAGGTGAGATTCTGGGTGTTAGTGACTGAGGTCCTAGTAACATATCTGATCACTGATTGCCACTCAAGGGAAATAAGTGGCAGGGGGTGCGGTGATATTTTGCATACTTCTTATTTCTTCTACCCTGTTTAACGGAATTAAACTGCCAGGTCCTCTGGCTGTAAGTACAAAGAAGACTTGCCGTCTTTGAGGGGCTTAGAATTTAGTTGGGGGGGGGATAGGAACTGCAGCCCAAATAATGATAACGTAAGGAGAATATATGTGGCATACATAGGATCAAAGAAAGATTGAGGGTGTTCAAAAGAGGAAGGTGTCTTATTTAATTTGGAATGTCAGGAGAGATTTTCCATCTTGAAAAGTAAGTAAAAATTTGACCACCAAAGTTGTTACGGTGGGAAATTGTGCACAGCAGAGGCGTGAAGATGGAACATCACACACTGTGCGTGGGGAGCGTGGATGGCCATACAGGCTGAAATATTGGGGGGTCACTACTAAGAAAAGTAGTGGGAGGTAAGACTGGAGAAGTAGACTAGGGGGTGTTCTTTGAACACGATATTGGTAGATACCAAGTATTCACTGACGCTAGTTGAGGGGAAGGAGGGAATGACCAGAAGCATTCGTGGGGAATCCTGCACCGACCTCAGTTTGTCGTTCGCGTGGGACTGGGGAGAGATTGCAGCTGGGGAACCTGGGGGACCCTGTCACCAGTCTGGCAGGGGATCTGGAGCCTGAATTAGGGTGGTGGGAAGTAATTGATGGAGGCGTAGCAGGAAAAGGCAGTCTTTCTTTTGACTTTTCAGAATGAAACTAGAGAAACTAAGGCACATAGGAATCCTTTAGCCTCCATTTGGGAAGAAGCTAGCCAAAGAATGATCGCTCGGACTCTTCTGTTGGGGGATGCATTGCTGTGGGGGTCTTAGCTATTCTGATTCCCCAGCTCCAGGCTGGCTCTTGCTAGAAGCTGCCTTGTTGACACATCGTTACTTCTCTGGCTCCTCTAGGGCTGGTGTTGAAAGCTCCTTAGAACGGTTCGCACATTCTGCTTTGTACTATAATTATTTGTGTAAAAATAGGAATAAGGCTTCCCCTCAGTCTAGGAGGACGCTTTGCATATTGTAGATCTGGAGAGATGTTTAGGAAATTGAATGATTGTAACTGAAGGACTTTAGGAAAGCTGCTCTGAAGTTGAAAAACATACATTTAGTGCATCGAGGAGGGTGGGCGCAAAACGGGTCTGAAGGAGGTCAGTGGGAAGGGCTGGAAGATGGTTTGCACGGGCTTTGCCAACTTAAAATCGTTGAGAAAAATGACTGAACTCCCACGTTCTTTCAGTTTATATAGAAAGCCTTTTTGAATGTTAACGTTCTTCGCTGTTCTCATAGTCTGCTACTTTAATAAGGATTTTAATTTTTTTAAGGACAAAAAAAGTAAGATAGAAAAACCAATCCTGTGATAAATGTCAGATTAAAATCATAGTTTTTGGCACTAAAACAGTCCTCTCGTGCTCACTTCGGCAGCATGTACACTAAAATTGGAACGATGCGGAGAAGATTAGCACGGCCTCTGCGCAGGGATGACGTGCAAATTCATGAAGCGTTCCGCTCAGAACAAAACAAACCAGAGAGTTATCTCCAAATCTTTTTTTGGACACACATTCCTTCCTGTAAAAATTATTTCTCAAAATTGTATACACGTACAAAATTTGTACGTGTACAAAATTGATACATGTATCCCAGCATTTTATATAATCAAACAAAAAATACGTTAAATTGTGCTATTGAAAAATAAGTTTTGTGCTTTAAATGCACGTGATCCCTTTTCCACCAAAATTACTAATTTTTTAATGAGAGCCATCTAATTAAAAATGCTTTGCTTGGGGCGCCTGGGTGGCTCAGTCGTTGGGCGTCTGCCTTCGGCTCAGGGCGTGATCCCGGTGTTATGGGATCGAGCCCCACATCAGGCTCCTCTGCTGGAAGCCTCCTTCTTCCTCTCCCACTCCCCCTGCTTGTGTTCCCTCTCTCACTGGCTGTCTCTCTCTGTCGAATAAATAAATAAAAATCTTTATTTTAAAAAAATGCTTTGCTAGTTTAAAATTCCTGACTTTAGGGGCGCCTGGGTAGCTCCCTCAGCTAAGGGTCTGCCTTCCGCTCAGGTTGTGATCTCAGGGTCTTGGGATGGAGCCCCATGTCTGGCTCCCTGCTCAGTGACGAGCCTGCTTCTCCCTCTCACTCCCCCTGCCTGTGTGGGCTCTCTCTCTCTCTCAAATAAATAAACAAAATCTTAAAAAATAAATAAATAAAATTTCTAGCTTTGGATGGTACAGCACGTGGATGCTGTGTTTCTAAAGCTTGAATTTGGTGCTGTTGAATTGAAAAAGATACCTCCCAAAGATTTGTCAGTTCAGGTGGAAGAAACACATTGTCAGCTCTGCGTAGTAACTCATGATTGGTCCTGTGCAGCATGCTAAATTTTGGTTGTGGAAATTCGGCTAGTACATTTCCATTTTCCATACCTTTAAATCACCTGTTATTAAAAACTAATCAAAAGCTGGGGTGCCCGGCTGGCTCAGTTGGTAGGGCATGATCTTGCAGGTCATGAGTTCAAGTCCCACACTGGCCATAGAGCCTACTTTTAAAAAAGCTAATCAAAAGGTGTTTTATGTTTTTCAAAAACAGATTTTAAGATCCGTAAAAGTCTTCGTTTGGAAGATTTTATTTAAATAGTAGAAAATATTTACAAGTTTTACAGACGTATAGATGATGAGGTTTTTCTGGGATACTTAGTATCATTTTTGGCAGTTAAAATCACCTAACAGTGGAGACTGTTTCCCAGCATACAGCTCTTCTCAGAATAGTCTTTTCTAGCACCTTTTTTTTTTCCTAAAGCGGCTGCTTGGTCACTTATTGGTTGACATCTTGTTTGATTTAGCTTGACATTGGTTTTTCCTTCCTAATCTGGGTGAGTAAAACCTTCCTGTAGATAGAAGCTTCATCTGTGCCATTTGTTTCTTCACGTGTGTTTGCACCATTAGTATTTCTTCAAATTGTAGTTTCTCTGCCAGAGTCTTGAAGCTGCTTGTCTTTTTTCTTGTCTTTTGAGCTATAATTGACATATAACAATATATTAGTTGCAGATATACAATGTCATGATTTGATATTTGGGCAAAATGATCACAGTAAATCTAGTTAACTTCTGTCACCATAGTTACAAATTTTTTTTTTGCTTTTTTTTTAAATTAAAATTATTTATTTGAGAGAGTGAGTGAGTGAGAGCGAGCGCACAAGACAGGAGAGGGTCAGAGGGAGAAACAGACTCCCCGCTGAGCGGGGAGCCTGTTGCAGGGCTGGATCCTGGGATTCCAGAATCTTGACCTGAATGGAAGGCAGACGCTAAACCAACGGAGCCACCCAGGTACCCAAAATGTTTTTTCTTGTGATGAGAATTTTTAAGATCGCTTAGCAAATTCAAATATGCAACACAGTATCATTATCTCTGGTCACCACATTGTACATTATATTCCTATGGCTTACTTATTTTAGACCTGGAAGTCTATCATTTGACCCCCTTCACCCAGTTTGCCCGGCCCCCATATTTGTCTCTTTTATGAAGGCAGGATTCATTCAAGCCAGATAGAAGAATCCATTATTCCACATAACTGGTCTCAGATAAACTGGAAAATATCACAATACCTAAAAGTGAGCTAGTGAAATGAGGGCACTTTGGCAGCTCTGCGTGGGGGAGGGAGGCTCCCACTTTTTCCTTGGGACACACTCGGTGACATGGGACAGTTCGGCATTGAACCAAGGGAGGGTGTTGATGGCAGTCACGACCCGCCGTCTATAAATGGCACTAGCGGTTGTGCCTCCTTGCTAGGGCCATTGTGGGAGGAAGTAAGATGATGGATGTACTTCGTGAAGCCTGGTGCCTGGCACCCTGCTAACACTCAGCTCTCGCTGGGCTGAGTGCTGTAAAACATGGTGGCATAACCTGCCGCCCCCCGGAGGTTAGGTATTAGGACTCAGCCAGACACCCCAACGGTGGAATTGGCCTGTTGGAGGTTTCTCTTTCCAAACTCTTTTTTTTTTTTTTTTTAAAGATTTTACTTACCAGAGAGAAAGACAGCACAGGTGGGGGGAGGGGCAGAGGGAAAGGGAGAAGCCGACTCCCTGCTGAGCGGGGATTCCCAGGACCCAGGGATCATGACCTGAGCCTAAGTCAGGTGCTTAACTGACTGAGCCACCCAGGCACCCCTTTAAGATTTTATTTGTAAGTACTCTCTACACCCAATGTGGAGCTCGAACTCACAACCCCAAGATCAAGAGTGTCACTTGCTCTACCGACTGAGGCAGCCAGGAACCCCTCTGCAAATGTTAATATATAAAGTGACAGTGAAAACAGTGTGCCTCTGGAGGCTTTTTTTTTTTTTGCTGTTCAGAGGTGTTTTCGGTGCCTTTTGTGAGGTGCTAACACAAGTCACTTTTCAGAAATGAAGGTACTAATAATTTTGTTCACTATGTCAGGAACAGCACCGAAACATATCAGCAAACATCTCCTAAGCCAGGAAGGAGAGCACAGACCCTGTTTGGATCAAGTCCGCCCCCTGAGCCTGAATGATGACTGCAGAGTCCAGGGAAGCCACGGGTCTGTCCCCCCAGGCCGCCCAGGAGAAGGATGGGATCGTAATAGTGAAGGTGGAAGAGGAAGATGAAGAAGACCACATGTGGGGGCAGGATTCCAGCCTGCAGGAGACGCCTCCTCCCGACCCAGAGATTTTCCGCCAACGGTTCAGACACTTCTGTTACCAGAACACATTTGGGCCCCGAGAGGCTCTGAGTCGACTGAAGGAACTTTGTCATCAGTGGCTACGACCCGAGATCAACACCAAGGAGCAGATCCTGGAGCTGCTGGTGCTGGAGCAGTTCCTTTCCATCCTGCCCAAGGAGCTCCAAGTCTGGCTGCAGGAATACCGTCCCGATAGTGGGGAGGAGGCCGTGACCCTTCTGGAAGATCTGGAGCTTGATTTATCAGGACAGCAGGTAAGAAGGGGTGAAACCGACTGTGTGCACACAGCGCATGGGCTTTAAGCCTGGAGCCAAGAGCAGGTTACAGTTGAGAGCTGGCACGAGTCGTCCTTGTGGTGGTTACTCTTTCTGCTCTGCTTGGGTGCGGAAAGCTGTGCTGGCCGCCTTCTCCTGCATCCACTGGCCCACTTACCCTCTTTTTGTGTAAATTCCTGTTTAAAAAGTGATTTACCCACAAGCCCACCCTGTTTGTCCTCAGGTTCCAGGTCAAGTTCATGGACCTGAGATGCTCGCAAGGGGAATGGTGCCTCTGGATCCAGTGCAGGAGTCCTCGAGCTTTGACGTTCATCATGAGGCCGCCCAGTCCCATTTCAAGCATTCATCTCGGAAACCTCGCCTCTTACAGTCACACGGTAAGAAGCAAGGTTTTGTGTGGGGAAAAGCAAACTATTTGGGGTGGGGATGCCCTCTCTGTGTTGTTGAGGGCTTATAATTTAAAAAAAAAAAAAGCATGATCATTTTTTATCATTATACATTATTGTCATTAAAATATTGGGGGATATCTAATTTACAGACCAACCTCAGGAGTTAATGTTACTGAGAAGGTAAATGAAATGTATGTCATGAACTTGGGTGGACATTACATTATTCTTGGAATTGTTAGCATTTTGAATGTCCAGCAGATTTTTTTTTTTTTTTTAATAGGAAATTGCTGGGAAGAGAGGTAGTATATTTCCAGCCTGGGTTGTGAAACACTCTGGTTAATGTCATAAGCTACCTTGAAAAGGATCATTTTTTAAATTCATTTTATTTAAAATGTATAGAAATGCTGTAGAGCCTCTTTTTCGAGCTTTCAGAAATTTCAAACAGTGGGGAAAGGATGGAAAAAATATCTTGTTTTTGTTTGAGGAACATGAGGGAAAAAATCACTTCAAGGTCATATATAAAAACCAGTTTAAATTTTTTTTTCTTTGAGGGAAGTATTAGCAATATCTTTATCCAATTTAAAAATCAAAGCAGGTGCATAGAATATCAGTAAAAACAAAATATTAAAAGTCCAGTTGTTCAAGAAGGCACGTTCCTTAACCAGTGTGTTCATTTGTGCTGACACTTAAGGCGGGAATATTAGAGCTTCGGAAAACATTTCTCTTCTATGTGTTCTGGAGGAATCTGCAAATCAGCACGTTGACATGATTGGTCCACCAGTGTCCATCCGGTCCCACTCGTGTCCGGGACAGGGCTTGCGAGGTCTCCCCACACTCCACAAGGGGGAAATCAGAAAATTGAAGAGGTCATTTGTAGTTTTCAGTGCCAGATTAAAGCTTCCTGTCACCAGAGTAGCAGTTTTAGAGACCCTGGCTCGTGGAGTTGATAGTAAATAGTTCTCCAGGGAATTCCGCCTTACGCATTTATCCTTAATTCCCTCCCAGCAGTCCTCCTCTTCCAGCGTCTTTCCTAGTTCTCGGAAGGTTGAAATGCTAGATACTTGGTCTTTCTGCACATTTTGCTTTAACTTGTCTTACAACGATATGGTCTGAAATAGTTACAAGGTTTAGTAATTCAGTTTCAAATTCATTTCTCTTACGTCTTTGCAGTTCAGTAACCTCATCTGTTTATCCAGTAATGTTTCCAAATCTAATACTACTTGGCAAGGGAAGATTTTAATTTTGTGGTTTGAAAATGGGTATAGTTGTTCTTACACATTGCCGTTTGAGTGATCGTCTGATAGACGTCTTGCATTAATTAGATCAGTGCCGAGCCACACTTCTGCGTACTACTAAATGTCTCATCGACGTTTGAACCTTGTATGTGTTTAATCAAAAAACTGGGGCTAAGTGAGGGAGAAAAGTAGGAGGACAAAAAATGACCAGAAAAGACCCCCTTCATGCCCTGTGTTTCAAGATACTACTCCTAAAGATTGTTAATGCTTGTGTTGTATTTTCCGCACCTGAATGAGATTGTGACGCTCTGGTACTGTTCCTTGGACTGGAGAAAATTAAATTGTGAGCCAAACTTGAATCATGAACCTAAAGTTACCCACTCCCATTGGTAAGGGAGGACAGGAAGCCGGGTTGTAATTCTGGGTCTGCCATTCTTAGCTGTGCGACATTAGGCAAGTCATTTACTCCCTTGGCATTTGGTTTCCTCCTCTTTAAACTAAAGGGATTGGACCAGGTGATTTTAAGGACCCTTTTATGACTCCTTGTGACCCCTGCCTAAAAGTCTGGGGAAGCAGAGGTCATGCTTTTTCTTCATTAGAGTCTCTGTACTTACTATTCTGTCGTTGAACACTGAACATCAAACATGCTGGGTCAGGAAAGCGAGTGCCCTGGGCCCTTCTTGGAGGGGAGGCCCAGAGTAGAGCTGGTTTTACTCACAGCTCCTTTCTCCTCCCTCAGCTCTCCCTGCCACCCACGTTCCTGCCCCTCCTCACGAGGGGGGTCCCAGAGACCAGGCGATGGCATCTGCACTATTCACAGCAGATTCCCAGGTGAGCAGTGGGCCCCTCTGCCTTCCTGAGACCCTCGTGTCTGCATCTCTTCCTGGAGCTCTTTCAGCTCTCTCCACCCAGGACACAATCTTGATGCCCCTTCCCACAGAGTAACCCCACTCCCACCCTCCCCATCCACCACAGTCTGGCATGACCACCTTTTCTTTCCCAGTATCCCCTAGGTTGCAGTCAACTCTGTCCCTGACTCCAAGCTTGTTTGGGTGATGGGATTGTCCCTGAGCTTTGGGAGAACTGAGTGTGGGGATCTCATATTATTTCAGGCAATGGTGAAGATCGAGGACATGGCCGTGTCCCTCATCCTGGAGGAATGGGGATGTCAGAACCTGGCTCGGAGGAATCTCAATAGGGACAACAGGCAGGAGAATTATGGGAACGTGTTTTCCCAGGGTAAGACTGATGCAGGATTATTGTCTAAGATTGTTTTGCGTCTTTTTTTTATTAGTTGTGTGATCTCTGATGTGTTCAGTTGAGAGTTGACAAGGATTGAGAGACTACCGAGCCCCTTTTCTTCAGGCCAGATAGAGAAGGAGCGCGTTTGTGTTCATTTAACCCCCAAAGCCTGATACTGTGAGTCCCCAGTTTCAAGTGGATTTTTCACTTTTAGGTAGTTTTTGCTGTTTGAAGTCAAAAATACCCTAAAATACCCTAATGTTCTGAGTTCTCACCTCTTCAACCACTCTGATACCTAGGATTCTTCTCCAGTCCCCGTCGTTTGTAATGGAGGTGCCTCTGTCGAGGGGATGGAATCTGTATTTCCGGTGGTAGAGGTCCGGGCGAGACCTGATCATCAGTCTAATCCTAACCTAGGACCGCATTCCTGGACTTCACAGGCATCTTTGCGTGGGCTTTCT
Source organism: Ailuropoda melanoleuca (assembly GCF_002007445.2). Classification (NCBI taxonomy): domain Eukaryota; kingdom Metazoa; phylum Chordata; class Mammalia; order Carnivora; family Ursidae; genus Ailuropoda; species Ailuropoda melanoleuca. The sequence continues at coordinate 6,400,388 of NC_048227.1, forward strand.
GTCTTCTTCCATCCTGTGAGCGTGGCTCCACAGCAGCTTTGTGTAATTACTCATGACTTGGGCCTGTGACCTCCCTCATGATTAGGATTCCCCGTGTCCAAACCTAACGGTGATCTTCTGTGGAGAGGTCTGCTCCCGGACGTGTAGTAAGAACAAGAACAAGCCCTCAGAGGCATCAGCCAGATAAGACAAGGTAACACGATTGACAAACATTCCCATTTGTGCCCTTCCCTCAATGCCTGGCAGACAGTACCGCAAAGCAGCTCTCAAGTAAGTTGTGTCGTGGGACGGTGAGACTTCCACAGTGCAGCTTCTGCCTGGGGAGGGCAGAGGGAGGGTGAGTGAAAGGAACTGAAGAAAGAGTGTTACTAAAGCAGAACTGATCTGTGTTTCTGAGCTGGGTATTACCTACCCCGAGATAACTCCAAAAAGCAAACAAAACTTGGGGACAGTCTGGGAATTATCCCAATAACCAAGGACTTTGGCTTGGAATTCAAAAGAAGTGGACCAATTTCCTCTTCTTACGATTGGTTCAGTATTTATGGTGCTTTCATCACTAAAGTCGGGGCTTAGATACTATTCAGCTTTCCATGGTTGCATTCGGGGGCCTCTTTGGGATAATGCAGACCAACTTGGAAAGGGCTCTTAAAGCCAACTAAATAAAGAATAGAGTCGCAGTAACTTGGTGGGGATTTTATCTTGGGAAATTTATCTATTTCCTAGATAAGTGTAAACAACTATAAAATAGTGCATGTTCATTGAACAATTTTCACTCTCAATTTGAAAATAACGACACACGGAATCTGGCAGACTACAGTAAAGATGCATTCCAGTGTCTTAATGTGCTGGTTGCCAAATGATAGGATCAGCTTTGCATTTGTGAAATTTTAGTTTTTTACATCATCTCCTTCATGGCCCATATGCAGAATTGTTTTCAGTTTCTTTTCTGTTCTCAGGTATTCTCAGTGGTCTGTCAGTAAAGGTTTTAATTACGTTTACTGATGCCCCAACCAACTTCCTCACCCTCGTCTCTAATACTTGAGCACTGTCAGCTCTGTGCTGCTCTTGCTGGAGGAGAGAAATTCCTGTGTCTGAAGACCCATGTAACCTGCCAAGTCCAGAGCTCCTGTGCTGTCCCTTAACCGTGGACTTGTTAAAAACCTCACAGAACCAGAGTATTCATTTTTCCTTTGTTAACTATGTATATGCCTTCCTTTGTGGGCTAGTAACGCTTACTGTTTCTAGGAGGGACCTGTCCATTCTCTTTGTTCAAACTCACACTTAATATTTTAGAAACAGAACATGATTTTTTTTTTTAACGTATATTCCTTCATATTAATTTTTGGGTGACCAAATCCTAGAACTGTGAATGTGATCTCTTACGTTCCTTCTTTCCTTATCCATTCCTTCCCTAACTGGTTCTGTTCCCTCTTCTCTTCCCCGCCCCCTCACCCCATGCTCCCTCTGCTGTCCTCCCACTCAGCCCGCCCTCTCCTTCCCCAGCTCTACTCCCTGTTGTCCTGATTCTTTCCCTGTTTTTCTCCAATTTTATCCCCGATTAATACTATGAGGTCGTTTTGCAGGCATGTAGAAGCTTCCAGGAAAACAGTGTCAGTTGATTAACCCACATATTCAAAAGAAAATGGTGCCATTTGTATTTTCTATTGTGTCAGGTTGTGAAAACAGGAATGAAAATGAGGAGTCAACCTCAAAGGCTGAAATTGCAGAAGACTCAGCATCACGTGGGGAGACAACAGGAAGATTCCAGAAAGATTTTGGAGAAAAACGTGAACAGCAGGGCAGAACAGGAGAAAGGCAGCAGAGAAACCATGAGGAAAAAACTGGAAGAGAAAAAAGAGATCCGGGGCCAGCTACAGTCAAGGAAAAAAAAACCACCGCGGGAGAGAGAGGTCCAAGGGAGAAGGGTAAAGGTTTGGGAAGAAGCTTCAGTCTGAGTTCAAACTTTAACGCCCCTGAGGAAGCGCCGACGGGAGCAAAGTCTCACAGATGTGATGAATGTGGTAAATGCTTCACGAGGAGTTCAAGCCTTATTCGCCATAAAATAATCCACACTGGAGAAAAGCCCTATGAATGTAGTGAGTGTGGGAAAGCCTTCAGTCTTAACTCAAACCTGGTCCTGCATCAGAGAATTCACACAGGAGAGAAACCTCATGAATGTAACGAGTGTGGCAAGGCCTTCAGTCACAGTTCGAATCTCATTCTCCATCAGCGAATCCACTCTGGAGAGAAACCCTATGAATGTAACGAGTGTGGGAAGGCCTTCAGCCAGAGCTCAGACCTTACTAAACATCAGAGGATCCACACGGGGGAGAAACCCTATGAATGTAGTGAATGCGGAAAAGCTTTCAACCGAAACTCATACCTTATTTTGCATCGGAGAATTCACACCCGAGAAAAGCCCTATAAGTGCACTAAGTGTGGCAAGGCCTTCACCCGGAGCTCGACCCTCACTCTGCATCACAGGATCCACACCAGAGAGCGAGCTTCCGAGTACAGCCCCGCCTCCCTCGATGCGTTCGGCGCATTCCTGAAAAGCTGTGTGTAAAGCGAGGATTCGTCAACAAGCCATTTCCCCCTTTTGTTTCCAAAATTACTTCAGAGATGTGTGCCCATGGAGGGGAAAAAAGAGGGCCTCAACAGATTAAAAGGAAAAAAATCACACTTCAGGATCCTTGTAGTTCCATCAGCAGTGTTCCGCCTTTGTGTCGTCTGTGGGCACGTAATCCTTCACACGGCCCCTGCAGGGAAAAGCTAGTCCTATGGAGAATCCACACGATATTTCCATGCAAGATAAAAGCACACATATAGTCAAATGTCAAGCTTTCAGTAATGAGGATATCTTCAAGGTGCGCTCGGACTCAGCAACCACCATGTAGAATTGAAAGATTAAGATTGGCTCTGTGAAAGCGATACCGGGGTTTTAAAGCTGCTTGCTGCAAACAAGCGCTACTTGGCCAACCTTATTTTTCAAAAATGAGGAACCGTTAAAACAAACTGCATTGGGACATGCTGCTCAAACTAGTTATATATACAATAAGTTATATATATGATTACTGGTAGCCTGCCAAAGTTATAGAAATCTAGGACTGTGCTGATCGGTATCAAACCAAAGATTTCTAGCTCTTCCTGAAAGAGGGTATGTGCACCAGTCTACAGTTCCAAAGGATCGCAACAAATGTAGATGGTTCTATCCTCATCGCTGAGATAAATTCTACTGAAATAGCAACAATGATTCCAGACCCTTCTCTCCCTTAGCACTATCGCACTCCGAAATGCATTTCTCCACAAGTTAGCACTTGATTGATTGTAGACTGTCTTTTAATCCTCCGTCGTTTCGTTGTATGAAAGTTTTCATCACGCCCACTCCCCAAAGAGCTGCTTCGATCATCAGGGGATCTCTCGGTATCCCTGACAGCACTGGACACAGTGCTGAACACGAAAGAGGCACTCGGTATACCTAACTTGAACCAGGACTTCTGTGCTTACGGTAAAGTCCTGTGCGGATCATGAGCACCCGAAGTAGGGTAGCCTGGCCCAGCTTTTGAAGAGGACCTTCAGAGCCCGAGCATGCTACAGCTCCAGGGTCTGACGCTCGTTTTATCCTGAATATAAAAGAAAGCCGCTGGCTAGCTGCCTGCATAGACTCTTCTAAACACAGATCTATGAGTAAATACCACGGAATGTCAGAAACGACTCTCTCGTCATCACCTTAAGAAAAATAGGAACTTTGACTAAGGCCGTGTCTTGACCTCTTTCTGTGGTGAAAGATCTTAGCCAGAATTCTCTTAAGTCAGCTGGCGAAGAACATGATCATTTAGGCACTTTCTGAATCATTTGTAACTAAATGATACAGTGCAGAAGATGTGATTTTTTGTTGCTTTTCAGAACAAGGAGAGGTGTAGAGTGGATTTTTCCCCCACACTTTGCAGAAGCTTTGCAAGGCATTTGATACCATTAGCTGGCAATTACCCAACGTGTTTGTTGCTCTGGGAAGTTCATCAACAAGCTGAGGTGCGGTTGGTTGTATCACAGTCGAACTGCACAGGGTCTTTCCTGTTTCTCGTCCCTGAAGATTGAGGGGAGGCTATGAAACTGATCTTTTCCATCGTCTGTGCAGGGGGAAGCACTCGGCTGCCTAGAAGCTAATGACAGACGGTTCTCGGATACACACATGGGAGACCCAGGTATCACGGACAACACAGGCAGTCCCCGGGGACTTGGGTAGAGAGGTCTCTGCTCAGGAGAGTGTGCAAATGATGGCGGACAGCCCTGCAGGAACTTAGAAACAGACCAAGAGCAGACCTGAAGACTCTCCCCTACCAGGAGAACCCCACATAGCATTCGAGTTTTTCCCTCAAGAGGCAACTAAAACTGTCATCCTTCCCCAGTTGTCCGCTGACCGACAACTCGAGCCCACCAGACGGCATGGCGTCCTGGGGAGCCAGAGAGGTGGGGGCAACCGTGGCCTCCGCTCCAACCAAACTACAGTTCTGCGCAGCAGTGGTTCTTTGGCCCGTCTTTACAACTGGGACCAACCACGACTGTCCTGGAGCTTCTAAGCAGTTCCATCAGTGTTGCCTGCGGAGACTTCAGGGAAGCCCGCTGGTGACCAGGAGAATTCCATCCATCCGGTTTCAGAGAGACAGAGGAGATGCTCCAGAACAGTAAACCTAACTGGCTTTTTATAGTAAATGAAGGTGGAAGAAGTGCTTTCACGGTTTTCTTCCAAAAGTGAGCCACGGCGGAAGCTTCACACAAAACCGCTCGTGCTCGGCGGCAGAGACTTGCCCCTGGGAAGCCCTGAGAGCACAGAGGTGCTTCCGCTTGGGCACCCGCCAGAGCGCCAACTGTTCTGGAGAGGTAGCAAACTTCAGTTGGTTCCACATGGCCTTTCTTTAGCCACGGCTACGAGCTGACATCATGCAGCCATCGTTTGTGTTTTGCAAATTCAGTCAGACACACTCCTTCAAGCAGCCATTTGAAAATGTGTTTTTTGAAGAAGCCAGGCTCCGGCTGTTGATTAAAACCATTCACATCGCGTCCATTTATCTGCTGCCCAGTGCGAAGTGTAACTGGGTCACGGTCCAAAAGGCTTACACAGCTCATTAGCGTCGGGACATTCGGAAGTTCTTGACCGGCTGAAGTCTGTTAACAGCTGCAGTACTCCGTAGTTAACCATTAGCATGCTAGTTGACCTAATGGAAGTTTTTGAAGGGTTTTTAAGAATATACCTTAAATAAACCTACCAGGAAGAGAAGTGAAATTCTTCAGATCGTGGGGAATTTGTTCTGTTCCCGGCAGGCAAAGCTACAGCCTGAGAATATAGCTCTGTGAGGCATCTTTATAGGTGAGACACTTAGTATTTTATTAAAGGCATAAAAGTGAGACTGTGCTAAATTTTTGTACAGAGAATTTGCCGTGTTTGACGTGCGTGACAGTTGACATCTCACATACATCAGAGAATTCATTCCAGAGAAGAACTTCATGAATGCGATACGTATGGCAAAGCCTTCCGTCCCATCTCAGCCCTTAGCATCAGAAAGCTTACACTGTAAATAAACTTTATTAATATTGTATGTGAGGAAAACTTTCATGTGTACCACTCATTGCTTTGGACAGAAAACGAATTCCATCAGTATGTTCCAATCATGTAATGAATTTAAGAAACACTGCAGAGGAAGCTCGATCTTAACTCCAGAGGATCCGCAGAAGAAAAAAAAAATGTGGGGAAATGCTAAACAGAAGGCAAAATTGTTCATGCTGGGGACTTCTATATATTTTGTATGACCACAGTGTCAGTGTCCGTGTTTTGTACCTCTGACCCCGGTGGTTATTCTGTATATTCCCTGTAAGCAGATAATGTATTTTATTTTAATCTATTTGACAGAACACATTACTCCAAAAGGGCAAAGTTTTGGAGTAGTGAAGGAGGTGATGTGGGTATAGACAAAAAGTCAGTTTACAGACCTGAGGAGGGGGAAAATGGGAGAAAACCTTCATAGTTTGGTGCTTAACCAAATCAGGAGAGGAAATTGGGAGATTCCTTAGGGGAGACAGGTTAATAGGGCTCTAAGTTCCTAGAAACGTCTGCAGCTTCCTGAGCATTTTCTCTTCAAAGCCAGGAAGTGGACCCCTTAGCTGCCTGCTCACCATTCCAGGCAAAGAAAATGGGTTCTAGGAGCTTGGGCGGGGGTGGGGGGGTGGGGGGCTTCTCTATGAATTGAGAGTGCGGAGTGCCCTGGCAAGGCCAGTGGGACCACTTAACCTGACCAGATTGTGGAAACCATAGTCCTGCTTCCCCCCCTAACTAATCTTAGTGCTTAGGAGATTTGGGGTAGCAAAGCACCAAGATGGGCTCTTTCCTGGAAAATAGGCACGGATGCATCCAGTTCCTGGCATGGCAGGAAGTTTTTCTGACAAGGGTGGAGAAGCATTTTGTAGTATTCCCTTTGGCTGTGCTCCTGTGTACCTTCCCTGCCCCCCACTCCCTTCCCCGATTGTTCCTTCCCCGAGACTATTGAAAGGCTTCTGAAGATTCATAGCTGTGAAAGAATTTTTTCCTCCTTTTTATCCTGGAGTTGATCACCTTTTATTCCAGGGTCTGGTCACCCTGAAGTCCTCATGGGAAGCTAGCTAACCAGGTTCACCCTACCATCCTCGTGGAAGATTCGTTATGCGAATTGGAGTAACAGTATTAAAACATAGTCAAACGGTGACACCAATACTAGGCCAGAGGAGCCATATTTTTGTGTGTCCCACTCTGAGCAACTTCTCCGAAATATTTATGAGGGGGCTGGGTTCCCCATCTGGGAAACCAAATGAAGGTCTGCAGGTTGCGAAGTGAAACGTAGAATCAGAGAAGAGGAAATTAAGTGGTATAAATAGATCGTTTCGTAGATGTTAGAGTAGATTTTTATTTCAACTACTACTGGAGAATTCAATAAAAAGCATTATTTGAAAAGTTTTCCTAACATAGGTTTAGGTTTTGTTTTTAGAATGGACACACTACTGTACATTTAAAAGCAGTTACTTATTTTGCTACTCAAATTTTTTATTCTAATTGAAGATGAAATTATCTGTTTTACTTTTCAAAGCTTTGTAAAACAAACTTGAAGTTATAGGGAGGCTAAGCCATCTCCAATTCGACAGGTCACACAAAAGTTGGAGAAATACTTTGGACATCTCATTCGACAGAATGTCTTAACATGAGAACTGAGTTTCGTATTGTCTGGTTCTTTTTAGCAGCGGATACCGCAAACCTCGTGTTTTTCTCTTTATCTTGCAACAGTGGGAGGTAAGGAGAGGCATTAGGTTGACTTCTGAACAATATTATTTTAACAGCTTTTTTTTTTCTTGTTTAAGTCTTTTAAGATTTCTCCCCTCCATTTACGTAAAGGATCGTGGCTCACTTAAGAGTTACACAGGAGTCAGCAAAGCGAATCGGTCTTCAAGTTAAACTTTCTCCCTTCCGCAAGCACTCATTAAGCAGTGAGGCTAAGTGTTTTAGGAGACGAAGAAAGAAAATGAGACCTGTGAGTGATTGAAAGGTGGCATTAAAACTCGGATGTCATTCCAGTTTCAGATTTGGGTTTTAAGTTCCTTGGGTCCAGGGAAGGGATGAGGCAGCTGCAGTCGCCCCGACTCAGGTGTGTTGCTCGCTTGCCTTCCCCCTCACCTCAGCCTCTGAACAGTTTAGGTAAGGTTTCTTTCCGCCCTAGCAAGGACAAAGCATGTTAGGCTTAGAGCTGCTTCTGCTCGTAGCAGGGCTTCTTCCGTGAGAACAAATAGATGGGGGGAGGGGGGCAGCGGACAGTGATTGTGCAAGAAAATCTTGGTCTAAAAATAATACGAGTTTAAGGGTAAGGGGGGGGTGTTGCAAGCAAAATCAGCAATTATTTTAAAATGAACATATGTATTTTTATTAACTTGTAGTTAAATATAGATTATTACAACCAGGTCAACACGATAAGCCTAAATCTATATAGGGAGCTAACTCAGGCATTGTCTTGTTTATCTGTAGACTGGAGAAGACAAACCTTTCCTGTTTTGTCAGTCCCTAGTTTCTTAGTTTAGAATAAATTAGACCAAAAGAAGAAACTTGTCTTTGTATACCCGCAGAATTAAGTTATTGCTGTTGAAACCTGGCCTTTCATTTCGCTAGTCTTAGAAGAGTCCAGATGCTTGGTAGATGTTCAGTAAGTGATTTTTAAATTGAATTTGTTCATTTAAAATCCTCATTAACCTTTCTAGGAAGGCTTCTTTGAATAAATAATGGAATCTTAGAGGGCAAGTGGTTGGTTTTTTAAGAAGCTAAGGAACTCCTTTATTGGAAATAATTTGAAAACTTGATGGAGGACTAAAGTTTCCATCATGAGAAATGGCAGCAAAGTACCATTTACATGCATTTATAGTCAGTGGTCCATTTTAGGAGGCCGGTGGTGTCTGACAAATGTTAGAGCAGATGGGGAAGGAAATTGTGGGGAATTGTAATAAATCTCTATGTCGTTTCTCTTCTGGGTCATGGTAAAACAATAAATTATCACCTCTAGGTGGCAATGTTGGCGGCATGCGTTTTTTCTCACTCTTGGTTGCATAAATCCACACACTCCGGATGAGGCAAAAAAGCATATTTTCAGAGGTAAACACTGGACCCACGACCCGCAGGCCCTCCTCCATCACGGGAGCTTCGAATCCTAGGTAGCTTCTCAGAAGGAGGCCAACCAGATGAAAAACCGTGGAGTAAAGTGGCTTTCAGTGATCCCCCCCCCCAAACATGATTTTCTCAGAAGATGGAACTATTAAAGTACAACCTTTGACCGATTTAAGAAACTCAGAAAAAAGTACAACCTTTGACCATTTATGAAACTCAGAGAACACTGAACATCCTAATGGTTGGCATGTGATCTGATAGCTCAGACCTTCACACGGTGACCTCTCACCCGATAACCTGGTTTTGTGATTACGTAATAGAGTGAAACAAACTCCATTTGATTTTTTTTTTTTTACTTTGTCTCATTTAAATAATTGATTTATTCGCCCTATTTAGAAACCAGAATCGAGGCACAGAATGTTCTATCTGCTTTGGTTTCAGGGTCCTTAAGGAACACTAACTCGTGCTCTGCTTGCTTTCCAGGGCAGCAGTGGAATAAACAATTTTTAGTGGAATACACAGGTTTTTTTTAACTTGAAGTAAGTAAAAGGTGGCACATGTGGGGAAAAAATGTATTTTTCTGCATTGATCTTCGCAGTGCAATCCCAGTTCAGGGGAAGTTCACCTCTTCCTGGGCCACTGTCCTAGCCTGGGCCCACCCCGGACAGCAGAACCTGAAGTGAGGGCTTGTGGACAGGTGATTATTTTAGGAAGTGATTCCAGAGAACCAAAGTGAGGGACAGAGCAGGCAGAAACGGGGAGAGATCCAGTATGTCCTTGAGCTTGGTTACTGCTGTGGAGGATGGGCCCTGTGGCAGATTCTGGCCCTGAGCTGATAAAACCCGCCTGGGGCATGGAGAGGACTAGAACCTTACAGCAGTCCGCAGGGCGCACAAGAGCCACAGGAGTCGAGGGTCAGGGTTCCTTCCAGGAGCTTCCCTCCTCACCTTTTCAGTCTGCAGTGCCGGTCAAACCTGACGGCTGCTTCCCCTGCCTCTCTTCCTGAGCCTTCGTTGCAGCTGCCCAAGGGAAACATGCAGACGTGGCCACCTGCCTTCTACCCTTGCCCCGCTGGAAGATCTTCGCTGCCGTAGTCTTGGGTTCCCGCTGCAGGTGTCTCCTGCTCTCCAAACCCCCGGGCTGATCATGGCTTCACGTCACTCTCAGCAGTTCCTTCCCAGCAGCCTGAGGCCACTGGGACGTGCCTCACCATCTGGTCCGTCTTGCTCCCTGGAGCCCCTGGCCTTGCTCTCTGGTGCCTCTCTGCTCCTCCTCACCCTGAAACACCCATTCTGCATTTCACTAAGCACACACCTGTAGCTTTAAGGAGCGAGGCAATCTTTTGTCTGACCTTGTCCTTTCTTTTTGGCTACCAAATTCCTCTACCAAGTGGACCATGACCACTTCTCATCTCTGCTGCCAGTCTCGCTCTTAAAGCTCCTGCAATTCAGCTCTTCCCCAGCCACTTAAACCAAGCCACAGAAGATCACCGGCGTACTTGATAGCATTTTCTCTCGCCTTCATTCTCCCTTTCTAGAATGTTTGGCCATTTTCTTGAAACTGTCGTCAGTGGCTTGTATTAGGCTGTCCTTCAGTCCCTCTCTCTCCTTCACTCATGAATAATAACAATGAATTTTCTCTAATCCACACGTCAGCTTTGCAAAGATGGTTGCCTCGTCGTACAAGTGCAGAAACAGGCCCAGGAAGTGAAGCGGCTTACCAAAGAAATGGCAGAGCTGGATTTTATTGTATTTTTTTGTAAGTTTACTTATTTATTTTTAAGTAATCTCTGCACCCAACTCAGGGCTTGAACTCACAACCCCGAGATCAAGAGTCGCGTGCTTTACTAAGTCAGCCAGGCGACCCCAGAGCTGGTTTTCAGACCAAGTGTGTGACTCAAACAGCCAGCTTCTTTCCACTACTTTGTTGTCCCTTGTTCTCCTTTATGAGCTCAAGTCTCCCTTCACGAGTCACTTCTGTGATCCCACAGCTAAGTGTATGGAGCAGCCTAGCGCAACGGTTAACTGTCCACAGGCATCGAGTGGAGTCTTTGCCTAGGATCGAATCCATCCACCACTTAACTTGCTGTGTCTTAGTGACCTCATCTGCATAGAGTTACCATAGGCATTAAATGAGTCGTTACATGTAAGGCACGTACCTCAGTGCCTGATGTAAGTGTGCCAAAAATATTACCTTGTACTTCCTCTAGGGTCCTCTCGATCTTCTCTCCCGAATGTTTATTTACTCCTCACAAAAGTCTCACTTTTTTAAGTGAAACATGCTGGGGTGTCCTCCAACCCACAAATCCCTAAAACACACATAACCTTGAAATCAGGTCTTTGTGAAATTGGGGACCCTGGCTCTGGGCCCATTTCAGTCCCAAATGTTAGGTACAAAATTTCACACGGCCTCAGAGATTCTCTCAAGTTGCCCCCTTCCCTCAGCTGATGCACGTCCCTTTGCAACCCCAGATCCTCCAAGGGGCCGGATGACCCCTGGAATAATGGAAACACAGGCTTAAGGGGCCTTGCTTGTCCCAAACTACCCATGTCCCTGTGCCAGTAGTCACCACTGCCCCCAGGTCTAAAGCATGGCCTCCACTCCGGATTCTTGAGCTTAGGAGGTGGTAGTCTGACTCGACCCTACCTGGGTCATCTTTATTGTGTGCCCTAAATTTGGTTCTGGATTCCACATGTTAGAAGAGAAACGGTCCAAGTTCAGGATAACAAAAGCAAAACCACCTCATACGTCCTTGACGAAGAGAAAACCCACTGGGAACTTGGTCTCTGCCATCAAGTATCTAAAGAGGGATGCAAGAGGGATTCAATTTGTTCTGCATGATTCCAAGACATAGAAACAAAAGTCGTTTTCAACAAACATTGTCAGGCCACGCGCTAGGAATAAGGAAAGGAAAGCGATACAGCAGTGAGTGAGGCAGATAAGCGAAGTGGCTCAGCCTCGCCGCTACCGGGACTCGCGACTTAGACAAATAGGAAAAGGCATCCCTTCCTCCAGACGCTTACTCAACTGCCTTCTGTTGGTGAGTTGTGACAACCACACAGTTCACTGATCACTCCCTGATAAGAAGGTGAACAGTGGTCCCTGGGGGAGTGCGGGGCACCGGCTGCACAAGCGGGAGTAGTCTCTGTGGAAGCCATGGGCAGAAGAAAGAACCTTGTGCGGAGCTGGCCAGAGCCGCATCAGTTCACTCAGGTCTGGCTGCGGGACCTCGGGCCCTGCACTGGAAGGGAGTTTGTGTGAAGGAGGGCCGGGCCACATGCCCTTCGTGGTCGCCTATTCTGAGAGTATGCAAAATCGTCCAGCTTCTTCCAGAAACTAGGGGAACAGCTTGCAACCTGCTCTTGTGAAAGTCTTGGCAGGAAGCTTTACCCTCTCTTATTTATTTATTTATTTATTCATTCATTCATTCATATTTATTTATTTGAGACCACACACACTCGAGCAGGGGAGAGGGGCAGAGGGAATGGGAGAACGAATCTCAAGCAGACTCCCTGCTGAGCACGACCCAGACTAGGGGCTCCAGGTGGGGCACAATCTCACCACCCTGAGATCATGACGTGAGCCGAAGTCAAGAGTCAGATGCTTACCTGACCAAGCCCCCCAGGCGCCCCTACCCTCTCTCATTAAGGAGAAGGCAGGTGGCTCTCCAGAGAAGGCAGAATTGAAAAATAAGGCTCTGTGATACGTGCAGCCACATCTATCTGTGGGGAAGGGGACATGGAAGGGGGTAGATAACATTAAACCAGAGAGGAGATCAGAAATAATATTGTAGGGGCGCCTGGGTGGCACTGCGGTTAAGCGTCTGCCTTCGGCTCAGGGCGTGATCCCGGCGTTATGGGATCGAGCCCCACATCAGGCTTCCTCTGCTATGAGCCTGCTTCTTCCTCTCCCACTCCCCCTGCTTGTGTTCCCTCTCTCGCTGGCTGTCTCTATCTCTGTCCAATAAATAAATAAAATCTTTAAAAAAAAAAAAAAAAGAAATAATATTGTAGCCAAGAATGTTGAAGATTACGGATCTCTTACTGTTGTAGTCAGTTGCTAGTTGACTTTCATGTGATCCAAATGCTTTAAAGTTGTCAGAGAAGGTGGGGCGCCTGGCTGGCTCAGTCGGTAAAGCATGCAACTCTTGATCTCAGGGTTGTGAATTTGAGCCCCACACTGGGTGTAGACATTTTTTTAAGATTTGTTTGTTTGCTTAACAGAGAGAGGGCACAAGAAGGGGGAGCGTCAGGCAGAGAGAGAGGGAAAAGCAGACTCCCCGCTGAGCAGGGAGCTGGATGTGGGGCTCAATCCCAGGACCCTGGTATCATGACCTGAGCCAAAGCCAACTGAGCCACGCAGGCGTCCCTGGGTGCAGAGATTTCTTAAAGTTGTCCGAGAAGGTAGTGTTTTGCCCATTTTCCAGATCATCAAGTTGCAGATCTAAATCTCGCAGGGCTCATTAGCTGCAGAGCCCCAGCTGTAAGCTACGGGTTGTCTAACTACATCACTCTGCTTGTATCTTCTTGGCCTTTCATTTTCTTTCTTTTCTTTCATTTTTAAATATTTTCTAAAAGTAATCTCTACATTCAACGTGGGGCTTGAACTCACAACCCTGAGATCGAGCATTGCATGCTCTTCCAACTGAGCCAGCTGGGCACCCCTCCTTTCATTTCTTTTAGCTGAATGAATGTCTTTGCAGCTCCCCAACATGCTGTACATGCAGACTCCTTCTGGGAAATAAAAAGGTAAGTTTTCACAGCTGTAATGGGTGAGAAGTTCGCCCAGCCCTGTTCTAGGAGAGATCAAGGTATGATCACCCTCTACTGGCCAAGCATAGTGACAGCAGCAAAAAAAAGCAACGTGAGAATGAGCAAGCAAGATCTAGAAAGGCACGTTTGAGGGAGAAACATGACCCATGCTGCTGGAAGGGTCAGGAGGAAGCCAGAGCCTACAGTAACCACTGGTAGCTTTTCCGCTTCCAGATTTCTGCCACGAAGGAGAGGCAAACACTTTTTCAGGACAAAAGACAACTGGGTAGTGCAGAGAAAGAAAGATGGGAGAGTATGGAGGTCATTTAGGAACCGTGGACCCTCCAAGGGCCCTCAAACATTTTACAGTCCAAGATTCAGTGAATGTGCCGCCCAAGCGAGCGCTTACAGTCCAAGATTCAGCAGCAACCTTCAAATAAGATCATCGAACTGTGTAGGTGATCGCTGGGACATGATACTGTTCAAATATTTTAAAGGGCTGACAAGAACAACAACTGCATTTTGTGAGAGAAAAGGACCAATTAAGACCAGGTCAATGAGTTGAAATTGCAGGAACACAGATTTTTGTTTTAATTTATTATTATTATTATTTTAAGATTTGTTTATTTTAGAGAGAAACCAAGTGAGCAAGGGGAGGGGCAGAGGGAGAGAGAGAAACTTTAGTAGACTCTGCACCGAGCACGGAGCCCACACAGTGCGGATCTCACCACCCTGAAATCATGAATTGAGGCGAAGCCAAGATTGGGACTCTTAACCGACTGCACCACCCAGGGGTCCCTGTTACTTTTAAGTCATCTCTACACCCAACATGGGGCTCGAATCTACAACTTTGAGAAAAAGCGTTACATGCTCCACCCACTGAGCCAGCCAGCTGCCCCAGATTTTTGTTTTAATTGAAAGAACTTTCAGAATTAGAACTCTCTGAAAGGAGGGAACTGTTCTCTAAATTAGTAAGCTCCCTGCCATGTAAATGGTTAGAACCAGAGGGCTGTCAAAGAAGGAATGTTTCCATGTCACAAGAGGTTAGACTGTGGTCGCCCAAGATGACACATTCAGTCACCGTTTACTGGTCTCTGCTCTCTTCTCAGTGACCACATCTGCAATTATTTGTTTACATATCTGCCAAGAACTGTGTGTATTTTTCATTTTTTCCTTGTGCTTTTATTTACTTATTTATTTTGAGAGAGCTCAAGCAGGGGGGAGGGGCAGAGGGAGAGAATGTTACACAGACTGCACGCTCAGCATGGAGCCCGACATGGGGCTCCATCTCACCACCCTGAGATCATGACCTGAGCTGAAATCGAGAGTTGGACGCTCAGCCATCTAAGCCACCCAGGTGCCCCCTTTCCTGTGCTTTTAACACAATGCCTGACACATTCTTGGTGTTTGTTGAATGAATTCACTGGGAAAAGTATGACGTTCTTGGAAATCAAAACTGCTCTGAAGAGGAAATGCAGGTGGCAGATCACGGTCAGCCACCAGACAAGGTAGCTGACTTCCTTTGCTCTCCTGTGGTTGTGCCATATGGTCATAGTCTTGTTAACGGAAGAAAATAATAACTCATCCTAAGTTAACTTGCTGTAATATACGATGATTTGGATGGATAGCATATTGATCTTCCTAATGCTATTTTTAAAAAACTGTTGAGATATAGTAAGGACACAGGATTGAATTAGAGAATCTTTTTTTCTTTTAAAGATTTTATTTATTTATTCGACAGAGATAGAGACAGCCAGTGAGAGAGAGAACACAAGCAGGGGGAGTGGGAGAGGAAGCAGCAGGCTCATAGCGGAAGAGCCTGATGTGGGGCTTGATCCCATAACACCGGGATCACTCCCTGAGCAGAAGGCAGATGCTTAACCGCTGTGCCACCCAGGCGCCCCTGAATTAGAGAATCTTGATCCTACTCTCAGCTCTGCTTCTAACTAGCTCACTAATGTGCCTTGGATCAGACTTCTCCAGGCACTGGTTTCTTCATCTGAAAATAAGAGCTTAACCAGATCATCCATAAGGTCTATGTTGGCATTAATATTTTCCAACTCTGGGCCTCTTTGCTTTTTTTTTTTTTTTTAAAGATTTTCATTATTTCTTTATTTATTTGAGATAGAGAGAGCGTGCACACAAGCAGGGGGAGGGGTAGAGGGAAAAGGAGAGAGAGAATCTCAAGCAGACCCCCGGCTGAGTGCAAAGCCCGATGTGGGACTCCATCTCATGACCCTGAGATCATGACCTGAGCTGAAATCAGGAGTTGGACGCTTAACCGACTGAACCACCCAGACACCCCTCCTTTGCTTTAGAAAGAGCAACAAGCTTGGAATTGGAAGGATTCCCTCCAAGCCCCAACATCACAGCTCACTGGTTGCCTGGCTAGGCAAGGTCCTTTTGACAAAGAGGCTGGATAGAGCACTACCAAGGCATCAACACACATGTGGCTCATGGAATTGTGTGGGTTTCCTGGTTTTCCCCAGTGATTCTGTTCCCTTCAACCATCTCTTCCTCCAGTCTAGCTCAGAGGCAGCAGAGTGCCTAAAAGCATAGGCTTTGGAGAAAGAGCCAAGCCTGAATCTTGCCTTTCCCACAGATCACTTGTATGACCCTGGTCAAGGTCCTTACTTTTCTGCGCTGGTACTTAGTTTCCTGATCTGTAAAACAGAGATTTTAATATTTCACACGGTAAGTATTCTCGGGACTATAGTATTTCATAGGATTGATATCACAAAGATACATGTGTGTAGTAGATTGTTTCCAAAGATAGTCACAACATTATCTCCCATCCCACATACTCTTTTGCAACGTGACCAAGAAATAGAGTCTGTCTTGTCTTCCTTTTGAATCTGGCCCAATGGCCTGTTTTAACAATCTCATATGGTGGAAATGATGCTCTGTAACTTCCAAGGCTGGGCCCTAAACATCTGCAAGTTCTACCCTGACCTCTTAAGGAAGCCAGTGTATCATGAGGAAGCCCAAGCAGCCACGGAGAGACCCTCACATGGAGGAGTGATGAACCCCTAGGCCCACATCCCAGCTGAACTTCCAATCTGTGGGCCAGCATCAACTGCCAGCCATCCCAGCTCCTTAGTTGACACCACAGGAAGCAGGAGAACCCAGCCAAGCCACAGATTTGTGAGATCGTATGAGAAATGATGATTATTGTGTTAAGTTGCTAGTTTTGAGGTTTTTAATGCATCGATAAGGAAGGGAAACCAAGTGCTTAACAGTACCTTGCCCATAGTAAGTGCTGTAAGGAGGTATATGGAGGGAACGGTAACGGTGAAGGAGTGTTGTGAAAGGGTTAGAGGTCAAGGAAAAACTAACGGGTATGGGGCAAGCTGTATGAAGATTTTAAAGGTCCTCTAGCCCAAAAATGTGCTCTGCAATCCTCCTGAGCTCCCCATCCCCAGGGCTCTCCCACTTCTTCAAGACAGCACCAGCTGATATAGGAAGTGGCCATTTTGAGTAACTCCATTAGGAAGTCCTTCCTTATATTGAACTTTTCTAGCATTTCCATTCATTGGTCTTAGTTCTGAATTCTGGGGTCCTATAAAACAAATTTCTTTTGGAAATGACAACTCTTTACATATTTGAAAACTATGACGACTTTGTCCTTCATTCTCCCCTCCTCTTCTCCTACCTAAAGGAAAAATTCTCGAGATTCTCTCTGGTGGGTGGTATGGTGTTCAGACCTCAAACCTTCCAGTTTGCTTTTGGTGCCTCTTAACAGGTGGCAGCCAGAATCCACCCATCTTAGACGTCTGACCATGCACTGGGGGAATGAATGAATGAAAGAAGACTGACCATGTGATGACTGTCCAAACTGGCCAGGTGATACATGGAAGCTGACATCCTCCCTACATTTGTCTTTGAAAATTAAAATTAAAAATTAAAAAAATTTCAATGACCCCCCCCCCAAAAAAAGAGAGAGGGGGAAATGATAGCATGTTTCTATAAAGTTATGGTGCATTTAGGTGGGGAATTTCACGTGCCTTTTGAGGGATCAGGATCAGGCAAAAGTAAACTCAATGGAGAAAGAAACACTGAGAATCTAGCCTGAAACCTGCAGCTGAGCAGAAGCAGAGGGAGAAAAAGGCAGGCTGAGACTTCTCTAAAAAGCCCCCCAGCATCAGGAGCACCTTAGAAGGCAGCCTCTGAGACTTCTGCCCAGAATTCTGTTCAGATTTATGCCCCCGTGACTCAAGTCTTACAGTGATCACTCAATCTCTGACTTCGTGGGCCAAACGTGGGGCTCCGTGTCCATAAACGTGGATCAAGTTCTCACGAAGTGACGGGCCCAGGTCACGGGCGAACCGGGCTCTTTAGTCCACGAGGGGACCCTCTCCCTGGACCGGGACATCGGGGATCGGGTGGGAGAACCACCCAAGACTTCACCTAGTTGGCACTTCCTTGGCTAAAAAAAGGGGGGGTGAACTAGGTCCCTGTTCCCGTAGTGAAGCGACTCCGCCAGTCCCCAAACCTCCTCGACCCCCGACGAACCCTAGACACCGAGATGCCGAGACCACTTTCCCAGTTCCTAGAAGGACCGCTATGGCCCCGTTAGACTCCCCGGGGGGGCGGGGCTCTGACGCACTTCCGGCTGCGCCGGCCGCGGGGTGCATCGAGGTGTCCGAGCGCTTCGAGCGGCTTCAAATCTGGTGAGTCTCTCGATTTCTGGTTCGCGTGGCGGGCGAGAGAGGGAGCCTTGGCCAAAAGGGTTCGGGGAGGGAAGAGTAGGTTGAGCAGCCCCTGGAGAACCCCCGCAGACAGGTCCCGGGAGGTCTTCAGGGAGGAGCCCCGTGCTTCTGCCCACCCCCAGGTAGTGGGGGTGCTTGCTCCCGGGAAAGCCTTTTCCTCCCCGCCCCGGGGGGTTTCACAAACGAAACTGCCTCGTTCTTGTTTCAGAGCAGTTTTTCTGTGCTGTCCCTGAGCCGAGCCGTCTGTCAGTCGGACCCGGGTTGCCCTCTCTATTTCCCCGGCTGTCAACAGAAAGTCCGAACTCAGGGCTAATTGATGAGAGCTAATTGATGAGAACACGCCTGAGGGGCTTGGGGATCTGCTCTGGGAAACCGAGCCTCATTAGAAGTCCCGGGTCGCGGCTGATCCAAGGGAGGGAATAGTACCGTTGGGCTTTGTTCAGGTTGGAAAGCATGCACACAACAGGCATCTGCTCGAGTTTGGAAACGCATTTTTATCTTACCATTTATAAATAATTTGTTGAGAGAAAGGTGATCTGGTGGGTGAGATCCTTGGAAACCTATATTATAATAGGAACAGTTGAAAAAACTGTGAAGAAGAGAGTTGAGAAGCAAAAAGCAATTGTTTTCAGGGATTGGAAGGCTGCTATGAAGAAAGTAAGTACCCTACAGTAGAATTCTGTGCCTCAGTTACCAGATTTGCCTGCCTAGGAGTTTTCGGGTACACAATGAATGTGTTAAAGACGTTCTAGCGTTAGTTGGTAAGTACCATTCAGTTGTTAGAATCTGTGATAATTTGCCTTATTTATACCTCATCTTGTTCCGTAATGGATTTGGGGCACTTTTATAAAAGTATACATTTTGGGAAATGGGCTTAAAAGAGGGAAGGGGAAAAAAAGACTTTGGAAACAGGAACGATTCTCTTCTGGTTATAGTAGACTGTGAACTTTTAAGCCTCTTGTGCTAAACATTCTAGGTAACCTAAAGAAGGTAGTTCACTGTGGTTGAAGACAATGGTACTTAGTAATGAAGCCTCTTGTTTTCTATCCACGTGCTTTGATTTTATAAATACTTTATTAAGAAAACTTCAGAAGCCTGGGCGCCTGGCTGGTTTAGTTGATAAAACATGCAACTCTTGATCTCAAGATCATGCATTCAAGCCCCACATTGGGCATTGAGCTTACAATCAATTAGTCAATCCATAAATTTTAAGAAAGAAAAGAAGGGAAAGAAAGAAAAGAAAGGAAGAAAAGAAAGGAAAGGAAGAAAAGAAAGGAAGGAAAGGAAGAAGGGAGGGAGGGAGGGAAAGGAAAGGGAAGGAAGGGGAACGGGAAGGGAGGGAAGGGAAGGGAAGGAAAGGAATGGGAAGCCAAGACCTGGAGGCCATCCCTAAGTGAACCGTTAGGCAAACTCAGCATGACCAAATGTGAAGTAACTGGCTTTGCTCAGCAGGGAAAAATCAAGACAGAGCATTATCGGATTTTTAAGAAATCTTTGCCAGTCTGATAGGTGGAAACATTTCATTGTAGCTTTCTCATATCTTTTATTATAAATAAGGTTAAG
Source organism: Ailuropoda melanoleuca (assembly GCF_002007445.2). Classification (NCBI taxonomy): domain Eukaryota; kingdom Metazoa; phylum Chordata; class Mammalia; order Carnivora; family Ursidae; genus Ailuropoda; species Ailuropoda melanoleuca. The sequence goes on from NC_048227.1 coordinate 6,420,082, forward strand.
TGTCTTTTTGTGTATTTATTATTAAGCTGAGATTTGGCAGACAAATAGAAACCTGTGCTGAGAACTGAGCATTGATGGGGCATGGGGAATGAGCAGGAGAGTGATGAGATGGTATGAGGAGGCAGAGGCCTGATTGTGACTTTTGTGTACCAGAGAAATTAATAAAATGCTTATAAACAGCTGGGTGTTATGTGCAGATTTGTATGCTAAACCTCTGCTGATGCTATACTTATAATGTGTGAAACTGATTTTTCAGAGGAGGGAACTTCAGGAGCTAAGGGCAGGCCCGCATTTCAGCATGAGAAGTATTTTGAGTTAAACCCCGTTGAAACCCAGCAGATTCAGGAAAGGCTCTTTACGGTTCCCCTTAAGTGCCTGCCTGTACCAGAAAGAGAGCTATTCAGGAGATTCCTCTTTACCTAAAAAACCTGCATAATCGGGCACCCTTTGTTTTGCAAACATCTCCTCTCACCTTCCTGCTAGTGATCTTCCTGATCTTATATCCTCAGACCCCTCTCCTTAGCTCAGGTTGTTATATAAGCCTCCCTGTTGCCTCACTGCCTTCAGAATTTCACATCTTTGTGGTTCCCTGTACATACAAAGCTAAATTTGATTTTCTCCTCTTGATTTTTTTTTAAGGTAAGCTGTATGCCGAATGTGGGGCTCAGAACCCCAAGATTAAGAGTTACATGCTCTTCTGACTGAGCCACCCAGGTGCCCCCCCATCTTTTTTTTTTTTTTTAAGATTTTTTAAATTTATTTGACAGAGACAGCCAGCGAGAGAGGGAACACAAGCAGGGGAAGTGGGAGAGGAAGAAGGAAGCAGGCTCCCAGTGGAGGAGCCTGATGCGGGGCTCTATCCCAGAACACCGGGATCCGAAGGCAGATGCTTAACGACTGAGCCACCCAGGCACCCCCCCCCTTTTTTAAATAAAAAACTAAATCAATGAACTTCTGCTGGTAGCCTTTGAGCCTTGGAGTTGCCAAACTGGAAAATGGTTTGTGTGACTTCAAAGGAGGACCAGATTGTCATAACATTGTCAACTAGTTGAAAATGTTTGATTAAAGTAAAAGTAAGTGTTGTGTTATGTTTGCAATAGATCTTTTAGAAACTTTATTTCATTAAGCCAATATTCTGATAACTGTTGGGTGAGAGTCAGGAATTACTGTTCCTAGAGACAAAGCAGGCACCTTTTTAAAAAAATAATCATAAAAGAAAAAGGCTTCATAACTTTTTAAAAATATGTGATGAACTCTAAGAATGGTCTGCTTCCACATCATAAGTATTGAAGTTAACAGCTAATGTATTTCTCTTTACTACCACTCCATAATAGCATTTATCAAAGCTGGTTTGCCCCCCACTTCCCCATATGTTTTAATTTAAATGTTTTATTATACTTTATTATTTTTTAAAGATTTTATTTTATTTTTTTAAGATTTAATTATTTATTTTAGAGAGAGCACACACGGGGAGGGGCAGAGGGGGAGGGAGAGAATCTCAAGCAGACTCCCTGCTGAGTGCAGAACCTGACCTGGAGCTCGACTGCACAACCCTGAGATCATGACCTAGGCCAAGATCAAGAGTTGGCTGCTTAACTGAGTGAGCCACCCAGGTGCCCCCAAAGATTTTTTTTTTTTAAGTAATCTCTGTACACAATGTGGTCCTCGAACTCTCAACCCTGAAATCAAGAGTTGCATGCACTGCTGACTGAACCAGCCAGGCGCCCCTTAAATGTTTTAGTTTAGAATAGATTTCTAAGAAAGCTCAAAGATAGTGCAGAATTCCCATATACCTCTTCTCCAGTTACTGTTAACTGGTTACATTACTGTGTACATTTGTCACAACCAAGGAAGCAACACTGGTACGTCATTATTAAATAAGCTCCACAATTTATTTGAATTTCACTAGTTTTTCCCTAATATCCTTTTTCCCTTCCAGGATCCCATCTAGGGTACCACATTATATTCGTCTTCAAGTCCACTTAGTGTTCCCTGGTCAGTAACAATTTCTCAGGTTTTCCTTGTTTTTTTTTTTTTTTTAAAGATTTTATTTATTTATTTGACAGAGATAGAGACAGCCAGCGAGAGAGGGAACACAAGCAGGGGGAGTGGGAGAAGAAGAAGCAGGCTTACAGCGGAATAGGCTGACGTGGGGCTCGATCCCATAACGCCGGGATCACGCCCTGAGCCGAAGGCAGAAGCTTAACCTCTGTGCCACCCAGGCGCCCCAGGTTTTCCTTGTTTTTAATGACCTTGATAGTTTTGAGAAGTACAGGTTAGGTATTCTCTAGAACGTCCCTCAATCTGGGTGTGGAGGAGGAAGGCCACAGAGGTAATGTGCCTTTGTCATCATTATCATTAACCACCGGTAATGTTAACCTTGGTGACCCGGCTGAGCTAGTGTTTGTCAGGTTTCCGCACCGTAGTGCTTCCCTTCAACCCTTTTCCCTACTCTCCTTGTGGAAGTGAGTCCCTAAGTGCGGCCCACACGCCTGAGGTAGGGAGTGAAGTCCACCTTCTTGCCAGAGGGGTATCTACATAAATAAGTTGACATAATTCTGGATGGGAGATTTGTCTCTTCTCTGTTTATTCAGTGTCCCTCCCCCACCTTTTTTTTTTCACATGGTGTGGACTCAGAAATATTTATTTTACCTTTCGGGTTATAACCCAGTACTGTATTAATTTGTAGCTCACATTGTTTCAGCTGTGATCATTGAACTGTTTGTCACTGCAGGATGCTCCGGGCTCATTTTGTATGCTCCCCAACCAAGAATCAACCATTTCTCCATTTTCTAGTAATTTTTATAGGAGAATGATATTTAGAAACCAAGATCTGGGCTCTGGGTGTGCTGATGGTGGGATGTCATTGCTTCTAAACCTTCACAGCAGACAGCTAGGAAATAAATGTCTGTACACTAATTCATGTGCACACACTTAGCTAATTCTGTATCCACCTGCGTCTAGAGTAAAATAAGCATGAGTTTATGCTGCCATATTTTTTTAGCTTAAATTTGTTCTGATATTTTTTTAAAGCCTGATTTTACAGTTTTTGCTTCATAAGGAGCCCCAAAGGTCCATATATCACATTCATTCTTTCCACAGATATTTGAGTCCCTGCAAAATACCAGGCATATTGTAGATACTTGGAAATAGCAGTGAAGAAAACAGATGAAAGCCCCTGCCCTCAAGAGTTGATGTACAGGAAAGACACAGTTGGGGTTTTTTGCTTGTTTGTTTGGGTTTTTTTTGTTTGGTTGGTTTTGTTTTTTAAAGGAAAGGGCACATGGCTGGCTCAGTCAGAAGACTTTGGGACTCTTGATCTTGGATCTGTGGCTTCAAGCTCATGTTAGGTGTAGAGATTACTTAAAAAAAAATAATAAGTGCTGGGGCGCCTGGGTGGCACAGCGGTTAAGCTTCTGCCTTTGGCTCAGGGCGTGATCCCAGAGTCCTGGGATCGAGCCCCACATCAGGCTCCTCCGCTGTGAGCCTGCTTCTTCCTCTCCCACTCCCCCTGCTTGTGTTCCCTCTCTCACTGGCTGTCTCTATCTCTGTCAAATAAATAAATAAATAATCTTTTAAAAAAATAGTAATAAAATGTTAAAAATTTTTTAATGAGAAAGAAAGGTAAAATATATAGAGATAAGTGATGTGGAGAAAAGAGTAGATGAGGAGCATAAAGCGTTCTGGGGTGAGGGAGTGTTGTGTGGTTTAAAAGACGGCGGCTGGGGCTGCCTCAGCAAGAGCACAGAGTGCAGACCGGCCATGTATAGTCTGGAGGAAGCATTAGGCAGAGGGATAGCAGGGAACAGTGAGCTTGGGGTGGAATGAACAAGAGAGAGGTGGGAGATGAAATGAGAGACAGCAGGGCTGAGACTTTGTGAGACCTCGTCCACCATTGTGATGACCCTGCCTTTTCCTCTGAGACACCGCCTTCAAAGGCATGAGGAGAGGAATGCTGTGATCTAACTTGTATTTTAACCAGATCACTCTGGCTGCGGTCGGTGATAGACCATGAGCCAAGGAAGCGCTCAGAAGGCTCTTGCAGTACACAGGCCGGAAGGTGAGGGGCTGGGGTGGCCGTGTTGGAGGTGGTGAGAAGTGGTCGAACATTGGTTTTTTTGGCTGTAGAGCTCACAGGATTTGCTTACAAATTAACATGTAGAATGTGAAGGAGGAGTCTGGGATAGCTCGGTTTTTGGGTCCAAGAAAACGGAATGATGGAGTTGCTGTTAACTGAGGTGAATAGCTGCGGGGGGAACGATGGGGACTGCAGTTTGGGGCATGTTAACCTTGAGGTGCCATGGGACGCACTGGTGGCGACATCAGGTAGTTGGTCGTATGAGTCTAGAGTTCAGAAGAGAAGTCCGGGCTGGAGATAAGTTGGCGGTTGGGAGTATAGAGATGGTAATTCAAGCCATGTGACTGGATGAATCTCCACGGAGAACGGATGCAGCAAGGATGAAGGGTGCCCGCACTTAGCCCTGCACTCATTTGTGGTTTTGGAAACACATGAATATGAATCGTGGGCAGCATGTAAGGGAAACTTTTTCTTCTTAAGATTTTTTTTTTCGAGTAAGCTTTACACCAACGTGGAGCTCAAACCTAGAGATCAAGAGTCACACACTCTACCAACTGAGCCGGCCAAGCTCCCCAACTTTTTCTGTAACTGTCCCTGGGTACATGTTTTGCACAGGCAGTTATGTGATCTGTGGGTTCGGATATGCCCTTCTGGGAGCAGGTCCACATGAATGACAGGTCACTCCCTGTTGAATGCCACCTGTGTTACATAACTCCTCGTGTCTTGCTGACTTTCCCAGACTTGGTCCCAGAAACTGAGCAGCGCAGACGGATTCCAGTGTCTTTCCTGTTGCAGGGATGCCCTTCTCTGGGTGGAGTGTGAAATTTTGTAACCAGTTACGAAAAAGTATTCCAGTACTGGGGAGACCTACTTCAGAGCATTTCAACTGGATGCCCTCGGCACCACTACATCTGTTATTTTGAAGTTATTTTAGCCTTGAGTGCTAGTGCCTTTATTTTAGGAAACGAGATGGTGTGCTCCTGTCCCGGCTCAGTTTTCAAGTTATCGTGAACTTGGGTGCTCCGGCGGCAGCGGGTTTGGTGTGCAGGGCAGCCTGAGGGAGTGGGCAGTGCTGATTCGGGTCCACCCTGTCAGGACACCTGTTGACATCTCATGGGATGCTTCAGAGTGGGGGCGAGCTGGAGGGGCGTCCCAAGTACTGGCATACCTAGAATTCTGAACTAATTAGCAGCTGGTAATTACTGCATTTCTCATTAAAGATTACATATTGAGGTTCTAGTCCTAGAATCCCATTTCAGTTATTTTCTTAAATTACCAGAATTGGCCACAAAAATAAGTGAAGGAGAACATTCATATAAAATAGATGTTTTTAATGTGTGTTTACTAAATGTGTGAAACTAAATAATACAAACGCTGTAACATGTACATTTGTGGCGGGGGGCTCTGCATGGTCTTTTCTGTTTTCTTGGGGTTGTTCTGTTTTATTTTTGAAGACCATGAAGTTTGGGCATTAGTGGTAAACCTATTCGGTTTGTCTTTGAAGATATTCTGATTTTCTGATACAAAAGCAACAATACCCATTATAGAAAATTTGGGAAATGAAAAAAAGAATTTAAAAAACTGCAGTCCTCTATAACCCAGCAGTATCACTGTTTGTGTTTTATCCTTTTTCCTTTGCTGTGATTATGGGGCCAGATGTGAGACTTGATATTCAGGTGATGCAAGCCAGATCTGTGAAAACCACATGAGCATTCTCAAGGTTTTTTTTCATTTTTATTTTTTTCATACTCAAGTTTTTAAATGCCTTAGATTTAGATTATCTGTGACTCCTATTTTCTCATCTTCCATAAGCCGTTTGTGCCTCCTTTTTATGGTCTCTACCCTTGTTATCAACATAGGTTCAGGTAACGTAAACCTGCATAGGTTTTTATCTGTTTGGCTCTTTGTTGAGACTTCCGCCGGAGTTTTCCTGCTCTCAGTTATCCACACCCAGAGTGGGACATCTATGTGACATGAGAGGTGTTGCTTATAGTTTGGAAACATGCTGGGGAAGGCCACTCACAAGCATGGAAGGTTAATTTATGCAGGTTTCTTTCAGAGTGATTTAACGAATGCCAATAATTATAGTCTGATTCTGACGTCTCTTTACTCGTTTATTTTCCATCTCCCACAAACTTGAAACCTCTGTGGGGGCGGGAGTGCATCTGGCTTGCTCATCACTGCACTCCCAGTTCGAAGCCCATGACAGGTATTCAAGTAAATGTTGAGTGAATGGACTTCACTTTTTTGGCAAATGAAGAAAATAGAAGTAGTTTATATTTACTACAGATGTTTTTGGTGTTCTCATGTATCAACTGACCGAAATATTTAGAATATTTAATATTTAAAAGAAAAATACTTTTAAGCATTTTGCATTTGTATCGTCTACTGTGGTTTAATTTTTCCCCCCTCAGTTTCTTCTCAGCAATAAATATCTCATCAAAATAAATACCTCTGTAAGAATATAGGTGACTGTTAGTCTAATCGCTGTCATTCCACTTGTCTTTCTGTGAAACCTAAAGGTAAAGGACAGTTAAAAACTTGCGTGTGCCCTACTTAAAAGTGGGTCAGGTGAAGCTCAAAATTACATCATTGGGGCACCTGGGTGGCTCAGTCAGTTAAATGTCCAGCTCTTGGTTTCAGCTCAGTTTATGATCTCAGGGTCATGGAATCAGCCTGCGTGGGGCTCTGAGCTCAATGCAGAGTCTGCTGGTCTCCCCCCCGCCCCCCACATGCTCGCAGTCTGTCCCTCAAATAAATAAATAGGATCTTTGAAAAATAGATTTTTAAAATTACATCATTAATTATACTCAATTATTTTAAAATATTCTAGTTAATTCCAACTTTCTAACATGGTTCCTGGTTATGCTGACTAGCCCCATTGTTTAGCTTTTTTTTTTTTTTTTAATTTTTTTGTAAAGTAGGGAATTTGTTGTGGGGCTTGTTGAACTCGTGACCCCTGAGATCAAGAGTCACGTGCTCTACTGACTGAGCCAGCCATGCACCCTTGGCTAGCAAATTTTTAATAGGATTTAGACAGGCTGCATTTGGCCTGATGATATCCTGTTGAAATCTCAGGAGTTGTAAGATTCTGAAACAGTTTTTGGAGCAAAGTTAATTTAAATTTAATTTTAAAAGTATGCCATTGTGCACTTTTTATTCGAGTGGACACAAAGTAAGATTAAGTAGGATATCCTGAGCTGACTCCTGAATGATTTTGAACAGTAATATTTATATGATAGTTTTATGGTGGCCGTAATTTCCACAATTTCTTGTGCTAAAGGTGTGGCAGTCAAGACCTAAAAAGCATCCTTTCTTCCTTTTTGTAATTTATGGTAACCATATTTTCTCAGGTTTAACGTGTAGCCCTAAAGAACGAGAAACCCAAAGGAACCAATATTTCTGCTCCACAGAGTCCCATCTCTAGTGAGGCTGTTTCTGGAATCTGTGTGATGACCAAGGTTTTGGGCATGGCTGCAGTTCAGGGCTCTCGGCCTCCACGGGAGAGGGGGCGTGTGGTGGTTAAAGATGAGGACGAAGAGGAAGGGCAGAGCTTGCCCGACCTGGAGGTGTTCCGCCAGCGCTTCCGGCAGTTTGGCTACCATGACACACCGGGTCCCCGGGAGGCCCTGAGCCAGCTCCGGGTGCTCTGCTGCGAGTGGCTGAGGCCCGAGATCCACACCAAGGAGCAGATCCTGGAGCTGCTGGTGCTGGAGCAGTTCCTGACCATCCTGCCCCAGGAGCTCCAGGCCTGGGTGCAGGAGCACTGCCCACAGAGCGCTGAAGAGGCCGTCACTCTCCTAGAAGATCTGGAGCAAGAACTGGACGAGCCAGGACAGCAGGTAGGCTGGGAAGACCTTCTATGCTGTGAGGCTGGGAGTAGAGCACTCTGGGCAAGACCAGGTTTATCCATCAATGCAAGGGGCTGAATGGAAGTTTCTGCAGACTTAGATCATGTTTCCTCCTGTTTTTCTTCTCCTGTCCAGTATCGATCTTTAGCTGTGGGAATTCAGTGAGATGGATGTGTTTCTGTTCTTTTCCCTGGCGGTAGTGCATTAGCTCTCCTGAGGCTTTCTTTCATTCCGCAGTTGCCCCGTGAACAGCACAGGGCTAGGGTTGTCAGCCCCCTCCCCCCAGCACATGTGCATTTGAAAATCCCAATATAACTTTTGACTCCCCCAGAGCTTGACTTCTCAGTGGCCTACTGTTGACCAGAAGCCTTACCAGTAACATAGTCAATTAACACTTATTTTGTATGTTCTGTATGTTATGTACCATGTTCTTATAATAAAGTAAGCTAGACAAAGGAAAACATTAAGAAAGCCATAAAGAAGAGAAAATACATATACTGTATTGTATGCAGCTTTAAAAAATATGTGTATAAGTGGACCTGTGTAGTTCAGACCCATGTTCAGGGGTCACCTGTAGTCCTGAGGTGAGCACAAACCCCACCATTCCTGATTGTCTCTAGGTCTCATCTCCTCCAAATGAACAGCAGCAGGTGTGGGAGAAGAGGTCCTCTTCAGAAACAGCAAAGTTTCCAAGCAGCACGCAGCCCCAGTCTGTGGACACCAGTCACAAATGTGAAGGTTGGGAGCCCTTATACATCCAGGAGACTGGGGAAGAGCAGGATTTCACTCCAGAGCTGAGAAAGAGTCAAGGTAGGGACTGTCTGTCATGCTGTGTGCTTGGTGCCCCAGGCCTTTGTGGTGGAAGAAACAGAGTAATTCTAATTACTGGTTGTGAGGCTGTCCCCCTAGACCGACTTGCCTGGTCTGGCTGCCTAGGCAGGATGAGTGCCTGAGTGCCTTTCCTCCCAAGTGTGTCTCAGCCAGCGTCCTAGCATGGGGACATGACATACTCTTAACAGGTTGGTCAGAGTGAGTTTAAAAAAGGGACTGTTGGGGCGGCTGGGTGGCACAGCGGTTAAGCGTCTGCCTTCGGCTCAGGGCGTGACCCCGGCATTGTGGGATTGAGCCCCACATCAGGCTCTTCTGCTATGAGCCTGCTTCTTCCTCTCCCACTCCCCCTGCTTGTGTTCCCTCTCTCGCTGGCTGTCTCTATCTCTGTCAAATAAATAAATAAAATCTTTAAAAAAAAAAAAAAAAGGGACTGTTCAGGGATACCTGGGTGACTCAGTCATTTAAGCGTCTCGGGTCATGATCCCAGGGTGGTGGGATCGAGCCCCGCATCGGGCTCCCTGCTCAGTGGAGAGCCTGCTTCTCCCTTTGCGTGCTGCTCCCCCTGCTTGTGCTCTCTCTCTCTCTCTCTCTCTCTCTCTCTCCCCCTGACAAAATCTTTAAAAAAAAAAAAAATGGTGGGGGAACTGTTCACAGAGGTGTGACAGGTTGAACGAACCAGTGAACGATGATGCTTGTTCATTTGTTAATGACTGAGCGAAGAACCTGTGAAAATCAGCATTGGATTATGCAGAAATGGTCCCAGGTAAATTCTTTTCAGCTTCTGCCTCATAAGGTTATTTAAATTTTTTCGCTTCTTAATTGAGTTACTTCTTTCCCACACATAGTTCACGGCAACTTGAAGGAAAGTCTGTACAGATAGCCAAGTGATTGCTCATCACTGAGAGTGAAAGGGACTTTTATCTGTTGCTGCCGGCGGCAGCAGGAAGAAAGAGATGGTTGAGGGGAGAGAGCGCCAGGGACCAGGGAAGGGGCTGAGAGGAAAGTACCTTGTTGACGGAGGCTTCTGTACTCATGGGGGGGGGAGCCCCTAGTTCAGTGTGGATTTCTCCGATTCCCCTTGCCATGTATGTGGACGGGTTAGATGGACTTGTAAGTGTGGCTGCTTAGTGCAGTGCTCTAGAAAAGATAGATGGCTTCAGTCTGGTTTTAGCAGTATTTAGAACTAAAAGAATGGTGAGAAGGTCATTGTAGGTTACATGCTGGGAATCAAACCCTCCTGGGAGGTGAGCACTTTGATTTAAATTAATAACGATCTGGGACTAGCCTGGTCACACGTGGACTGAATGTCCTCTTTGGTTACTTTTATATTCCACTTCTGAGAGAATGTGGATTTCGTGAGTTTGCCACTAGCCTGGTCTCCCTTAATTACCCTTTTATTTTCCTTAATCAACTTTGACTGTTCGGTAATATTTCTTCCTTGTTTCCTTCTGCCTGAGCGTCACCCAGCTCCTTTGCTGCTGTCCTGGGAGGCTTGGTTTTGCCTTCCTGCCCTCCTTATGTGAAGTTCTTCTCCTGGCAGAGAAAGCTGTGTACTCTTCCTGTCGTCACAGCTGCTGCTGGGGGCTGGTGAAGGCCTCGTACTGTAAACTAGATCTGCTTGTGTCAGTGTGATGTTGTGACCTCTGAGCGATACCTGGTCACCATCCATGTCAGCTGACGTTTCTGTCTCTCCTTCAACAGCTTCTCCTTAGAACACAAAACAACTGACCTGCGCTTATTCTGCTTCTCGTTTCAGATCATAACTCGAACACCCAGAATGAGCAGAAAAGTTCTGAAGAATCTCAGGAACTCAAAAGGGATGTTATTCCCATGATTACTGCCAGTAAATGTGAGGCCAGGTTAGAAAGGCAATGGGTAAACCTTGAAAAGGAAAGAGGAGCAAAAACTCCTGTCCTAGACAAAGGTTCCAAGAAAGGCAGAGAATTGATTCCCGCTAAACCTGCCCCAGGGGAGAGGCGTTACATATGTGCCGAGTGTGGAAAAGCCTTTAGCAATAGCTCAAATCTTACCAAACACCGGCGAACACACACTGGGGAGAAACCCTATGTCTGCACCAAATGTGGGAAGGCTTTCAGCCACAGTTCAAACCTCACCCTTCATTACAGAACACACTTGGTGGACCGACCCTACGACTGTAAGTGTGGGAAAGCCTTTGGTCAGAGCTCAGACCTCCTTAAACATCAGCGAATGCACACCGAAGAGGCGCCGTACCAGTGTAAAGATTGCGGAAAAGCTTTCAGCGGGAAAGGCAGCCTCATCCGACACTATCGGATACACACTGGGGAGAAACCTTACCAGTGTAATGAGTGTGGGAAGAGCTTTAGTCAGCACGCGGGTCTTAGTTCTCACCAGAGGCTCCACACTGGAGAGAAGCCATATAAATGTAAGGAGTGTGGGAAAGCTTTCAACCACAGCTCAAACTTTAATAAACACCATAGAATCCATACGGGGGAGAAGCCCTATTGGTGTAATCACTGTGGAAAAACCTTCTGTAGTAAGTCAAATCTTTCCAAACATCAGAGAGTCCACACTGGGGAGGGAGAAGTGCTTTAACCCGTCAAGTGATGCTCTCTTGGTGGCTTTGTTTCTATTAAACTGTAGCCCATGGATGCTAGGGAGAAGCCCAGTAATCGCAATATAAACTCTAGTCGTAGATTTTGTTTCACTCGACATCAAGGGGTGCCTGAGGAGTGGGTGCTCAGTGGTGACACAGTGGCAAGGAGGTGCTGGGGGGTGGCGGAGCGCTCCTCACCGGCCAGCCCCTCCCCTGGGGTGCGGTCCCCTCATCACGCGTTGGGTCCCATAAGCCAGGCCGGCACTGCGTTTTGTATAGTTAAACCGAGTATATCCTGTGTAATTAAGAAAGAAACACTGAAACTGTTTAACTGTTTTAACACATATTCAAGAAGCACGATTTGTAAAGAATTGAGCCACATTGGGACAATTTCATCTGATTCAGAATAAACTTAGAACATCTTGGAATGATGCTTCAGGACTGTTAAATGGTATGTTGGTTATTGAACACTCTTCTCAAGAGAGTAAACTGTTCCTACTGGTTTTAGCTTTGGGGAGGTTTGGATTTGGGGTGATTAGAGCTTCCCGTGCTTGTGAGGTGTGTCTCGGGGATTTGGGGTAGAGCGTATGGCGTAACTGCCTCTTGGTCTACGTAGTGCTTTTTTTTTTCCTTTCTGCATACAGAACACATCATGGAGAACATTCGTTGGCCTCGTGTGCATTTTGGTTGTGTATATCCTGTCTCTGCCACACTGTGAAAATCTGACTCTGAAATTTCCTTTTAAACTCCACAACTTAGTCATACCCAACATGATTCCTTTAAGACCGTCCTGTCTGTTCCCTGACTGTAGTCAGGTGAGATCTTTGCATGGTCTCCAAGCAAGAAAAGTTTACTGTCCTACAGCAAGGGGGGAGGGAAATGCGTTTGTTAGGCCAGAGGGTTTTGGAGAATTTGGGGCTCGAGGTACTCGAGCATACCTCCCCAGATGTCCCATGCATCAGGATCCCAGTCTTTCCCAATCAGGGCCCAGAATTTGGAGATAAATGGCTTGGCAAGACTTTGCATTTAGCTGTCTCTGCGGTTCTGCCACGCTCAGAATAAACCTGTCCTGGTTTTCAGGCCAGCCTGCTCTTGCTGCAGAAGATGGGGATCTCTTTAATCCCGTCTGTGGGTGACTTTGGCTTTCACAACATGCCCTGAAATGAGAGTTGGCTGAACTAAGCCTATAATTTTCTTTCTTCAAAGCTTGAGAGAGAAACTGCAGTCCTTGTAATTGCCACTATCCCAATAATGTTTCAAGTTCTAGGACTACTACAGAAGCTAATGCTTGCCCTTCTACCTGAACCACATCTGCCGTAACTGGTGGGGATCTTCATAATGGCCGTGGTAGAGCATGCCAGAAGTTACCACTACCGCGTTCATTACCGGGCTCCTCTCATTAACCATCTGACCAGCCGGTGACCTGTTCCAGAATCCCATCCTGAGGGCTCAGTTTCTAGGGCCACTTCCAGTACCAACTGTTGCAGTTTGGATTTCCCCTAAGACAGCCTGCGACAAGGGCTTGAGGGCAGATAATTTATTTAGGGAGATGACTCCAGGAAGCCAGGTGTGAGGGAGCAGGAAAGGAAGAGAGGAAAAAAGCCAGTAATGGGTGCACTGTTGAGCTGGTGGCTTCTGTAGACAGCTGGTACTCGAATCTGGGGACCTTCACAGAGCATCATAATGAATGGGAGAAACTGGTATACCTGAGCTCTGCTCCAGTCCCAGTGCCCACCTGTGGTTAGGAGGCAGTGCCTCCTTAACTCCAGGAGAGCGGTTGAGAACCGCTGGTAGACTGGGAAGAAACTCCCCAGGGGGCTTTGAGGCTGTCTTGGTCTGAAGATGCTTGTGGGCACCCTTCCCCCCATATCACCCATATACACATGTTTGCACACATGGAAACAAACGTACAGGACTTAAATTTGGATTCTAGATAACCTTTGGGGCATACTTACACTAAAAAAATTATTCAGTGTTTGTCTGAAATTCAAATGTAACTGGGCATCCTGTATCCTGCAGTCCTACCCCTGGCCCTTGGGGGCAGGACTGCTTCCACCCCTTGGTCTCCCCAAATGTGGCAATCTGATGAATTGAGGGGACTCACACTAGTAACTTGTATATTTGTGGATGAGTTGGCAGTTTGTGCATCCCAGGAAATATGTTGTGACTTGATAAATTCTGGAATAACCTCTAAGTGTTTGCCTGGAAATTAGGGCCGCAGCTGTTCCCTGGCAGCCCACCTCCAGAATTCTGTCTGGTGGACAGAATTACTACATTTGTAGTAATATCAGAGCCAATATATGTTCACACTTCATTTTTTTTCAACTTTTTAAATTACAAAATATACAACAAAATTTAGCATGTTATACACCTTAAAATATATATAATTTATTAAAGATGTATACCAAGCTAATAGAAAATATCTCATTTTGGGGGCACCTGGGTGGTTCAGTCGGTTGGGTGTCTGCCTTCAGCTCGGGTCATGATGCCAGGGTTCTGGGATCAAGTCCCGCATCGGGCTCCTTGCTCAGTGGGGAGCCTGCTTCTCCCTCTGCCTGCTGCTCCCCCTGCTTGTGCTCGCTTTCTCCCTGACAAAAATAAAATCTTTTTAAAAATGGAACGAAAGAAATAAAATTAAAAAATAAATGAGGGGCGCCTGGGTGGCACAGCGGTTAAGCGGCTGCCTTTGGCTCAGGGAGTGATACCAGCGTTATGGGATCGAGCCCCACATCAGGCTCCTCCACTATGAGCCTGCTTCTTCCTCTCCCACTCCCACTGGTTGTGTTCCCTCTCTCGCTGGCTGTCTCTATCTCTGTCGAATAAATAAATAAAATCTAATAGATAAATAAATGAGCTCACAGCCAGAGTTGTGAAAATTTGAACATAAAAGAGAATATTGGCTGAGGTTGATTGTCATATATTTAGTCGAAAAGGCAGAGTCTACAATGATTAACAAAGAGAAGTTGGTATAGAGTATTCTAAGAGAATGGCCATTGGAAGCTCTTTAAGAATGAGAAGTAATTCTGTTGAGTCTTGTTATTCAAACACATTGGTATTATGGACTACTTTACAATATTGATGAGGACAGAAATTAATAATTTAAATACATTGACGAGGAAGGATTTTCTGATTCAAAGGAAATAGTAAAAAGATGCTAAGTTTTGATTTTGAGTTAGACAAAGGTGTGTAAAATACCCAAATACAAATTTAAGTCTCCTTAGAACTTTATGGTTTCACTAATATGAAAGAATAGAAGATCCCATAAGGCCCCAAAGTCACTAAAGTTACATTTCTTAGGATCCTGTCAAATCAAAGAATTAACAGGAGAAGTGTACCTAACATAAAACTTATCACCGCAGGTGGGAGCTGCAGAATTCTATCAGCAGAAAGAAAAATTTGAACACATGTATGGCTTGAAATGAGGGAAGTGAGCTAAAATATCATTCCCCTTAATTTCAACAAGGACAGTTTCAGTGGAGATAGGGTTGCCAGATTAAATGCAGGATGACCTGTTAAATTTTAATCTCAGGTGAATAATGAATAATTTTTTAAAAGATTTTATTTATTTATTTGACAGAGAGCCAGCGAGAGAGGGAACACAAGCAGGGGGAGTGGAAGAGGAAGAAGCAGGCTCCTAGCAGAGAAGCCTGATGTGGGGCTTGATCCCACAATGCCGGGATCACGCCCTGAGCCGAAGGCAGACGCTTAACGACTGCACTACCCAGGCGCCCCAACAATGAATAATTTTTAATAAAATGTCTCATGCAGTATCTGGGGGCATAGTTTGTATATAATTGAGGACATACTGGGGGTAAACAAAGAATTCCATAAATGTTTACTTGCGTATTTATCAGTCATCGCACAGTTGTTATTATCAGGCAGTGTTCTAGATTCTGGAGGATTCCATTGCTATATAAGACAGTGTCCCTGCTTTCAGAGACTAGTGGGGGCTGGAGGAGAGGGAATATTGACAATGAGAAGTAGACAGATACACAAAATAATTCCAGCCACTAATATTGGAATTTTTTAAAAAGTATAAATATTTTCTTTTTTTTAAGATTTATTTTTATTTATTTGAGAGAGAGAGAGAGAGTGGGGGGAGGGGCAGACAGCGAGGAGAGGGAGAATCCCAAGCAACTCCCCACAGAGCATGGAGCCCAACGTGGGGCTCAGTCTCACCATTGGCATCATGACTGAGCTAACACCAAGAGCTGATGCTGAACTGACCGAGCCGACGAGATGCCCACAATTTTGGAATATTTTTTAAAAGGTTAGAAAATAATATTTTCAAGTGTTTTCTGGGTGCTGATTTGAGAGGCTTTTCTCAATAGATGGGTATTACTTATTACTAAGGTATTAAATCTATCACTGCTTTTGCTTTTTAAATTTTTCTTCCTTTAAAAAAAAAAAGATTTTAAAGTAAGCTTTATGCCCAATGTAGGGCTTACGTTCAGAACCCTGAGATCAAGAGTTGCATGCTCTAGCGACTGAACCAGCCAGGCACCCCTCTACTTTTGCTTTTATAGACGTAAATGTTGAAAAATCCTGCTCACGTAAATGAGTATAGTGATAGCAATGTTGATTTTATATAGCAAATCACACTGTGATCTATCAACAGAAATGGTTTTGTCCTCCTCTGCCTTTACTGGAGGGAAGTATTAGGAAACCACTGGAATCACAAAGGATTTGTTCACCTAATCCTTATTGGTAGCAATATTTCAAATGAGTCCTTTTGTTTGGTACCCCAAAAGTTTTGACATCCTGGGGCAATACACTGCCATAAGATTTGGGTTTGAGAAACCTATCTTCCATCAGGAGGGAAGACGGCCGTGAAGGAGGGCACCCTGGCCAAGGGAGCAATTTTAAAGGTGTACAGATAGAAAATATAAGGCTCTGGGCAACTGATTCTCTGAAAACTAGCTGTCTACACAGACACTCTGAGAATATTTGTGTTCTCCATCCCCCATCCCTACCTGACAGGTTGCTCATAGCTTTGTCTGATGACTGCTATAGTCTGACATAAGACCGCAGTGAGGCCCCCAGTGCCCTCGCTTCTATTGACTTTTGGTAAGGCTTTTTTTTCATTCTTATTATTTTGTGTGTGTGTGTTTTGTTTTGGTGGGGGGGTGGGTATTGAGTTTCCTGAGTGGCTTGACTATGCCACGTATTTGCTCAAATTCTCACTGTGGTCTGGAAGGACTGGAGATGGGTCAGGCACCCACCATCTCAGGCCACCCTCAAGGTATATTAGTGACTTGTGCATTGTTCTGTCCTGCCTCCAGGTCTTTGTCCTGCCTATTCCCTCCAGGGCCTGCAACACTTCTGGGAAGTCTCCTTTCCTAGCACTTACCATATTTTACTGGAATTGGTCATTTAAATTACTGTGCTTAGCCTGCCGTCACCGGACAGTGAGGTCTGTTGCATTCTCACAGCTGACTGTGGGCGCCGTAAATATGGGATACAGTGGAAACTGGGATCAAATGGGAGGCAGGGCTGGAAGGGGAGCTAGGAGGGCCCCCGTTACTCAGGATATCACGAGATTTCATTCTGTATGAGACCTGGAAGGATCTGATTCCGGCACTTACAGGGTTCCTCCTGTGAGCGAACCACGGAAGCCTCCCCCTCCTCCCCTCAAGCACTTCACACATTCAGCTCCGAGNTTCACCCCGGGGGGGGGGGGGGGGGGGGGCGCTGCCCGTTTTCTTCGGGTGCATCGGTAACTTCCCCGACTTTCCTCTCTCATGCTTGTACAGGTTTTGTCCTCACGTGAGCTCTCTGGTGGGCTGGAATGTTCTCTTCGGATTTTAACTTAAAGGGGGCATTTTTACATGAAACAAACAAAAACTTGGCTTATTTGGAAATTTCAAATAAAGGCGAATTTTTTCAATTGATGAACCCTTCAAAAGTCTCCCTTTTTGCTGCGGGTCAGCTCGGGACCCGAGTCGCTCTGGCAAGGTGCGCTCTCCTATGCCCTCGACGACCCGCGAGGAAGCCCCGCGCCCAGCCACCCGGTCTGCGGCGCCCGAGCATGCGCTCTGAGGCCAAAGGACGCGGCGCTTCGCCCGGCCCGGCCATCAGGGGGCGCGGCGGCGGGCGGGAGCGCCAGGGCCGGCGTTGGCGTTGACGCGGGAGCCGCGCGGCCTAGGCCCCGAGTCAGCGAATCACCGAGAGGTGAAAACCTCCAATGTTCCTAGAGAGAACAAGTGGGCGTGGGGGCTACGGGGATGGACGGGGTAGTGAAAAGGACCGACCCGGAAGCGAAATGGAGAGGACTTCCGTTCTTTGTTCTGTCCGGGTGTGTGGGTCTGTGACAGGGTCCAACGGGGCCTGGTCCGTGTCCGGCCCCCCAAGTCTCCCGTCCCTGCCCCTAGGGTGAGTCCGGCCGTCCCCGGGGCTCGCGGTGAGACGGAGGCTATGGCCGCCGGGGAAAGGGGTGGTGTCCGCGCCGCTGCGGCCCGCGGGGTCCCCAGGCCCGCCCGGAGCAGGGTGCTGGGAGGCGCCGCTCCCTCCCCCGAAGCCGGTCCCCGACTCCGCTTCCCCGGGACCTTCCTCTTCCAAATGGGGCCCTGCCAGGAGGGGAGGAAGGGGCTCCGGTTCTGGGCTTGTGACTTGGCCCAGCTCGAGCACTTAAAAGTTCCAATATGGCTGTAAACGGGTCCCTCTCTTTAGAACAGCTGATGACAGCTCCCCTAACTTCGTAATTCTCCCAGACGCTTTTATTTGGTGTTAACACAGTTATTCGCGCCAGTGGCCGGAGAGGTCTCTTTGTACTTTGCCGGGCCTGAGATCTGAGGAGGGGGAGTTCAACGAAGTGTTCGCAGTTAGAACTAGGTCGGGGGTGGGGGGTGTGCGCAAACTTAGATCCCGGGAATAAGCCTGCTGGCGCTCAGTAAATCGAGTCTCTTACGGGGAATGGTACAGCTGTGTCGGCTCCCGCTTTCAATTGTGTTAGATCCCTGATTTGATCCGCTTTTGAAGTGGGATTGAACGCAGATGGATGTTTACGGGCTAAATGGCATTCGTAAACTCCAGGAGAGGATAAGCGGGCTGATGAACCCGAAATATATGAAATAATGAGAGGAGCTAGAGGTATTTATCCTCAAGAAGAGAAGTTTGTGAACAGTGGGCGTCATTTGGTTTACAAGTGTTTGAGGAACAATTGTGTGGAAGGGGAAGATTCTATTCTTGAAGCTCCATAGGGCAGGGCGCGAGGCCTCTGTAAGGTGAAGGTCCAAGGGGATAGATAGAAAAATTTTTGCCTTAGCAACCGAAGACCTCTGATGGTGAAGATCTGCAGCAACAGACCGTCTCCATGCTGAAGTTGAGAGTTTCTTGCAAGTGAGCTGTCAGACTGCTGGGAACTTGAGAAGGCATTTCTTCCACATGGGTGGGAGGTTGACCCGGAGAACCTTCAGTTGCCTTTCAGCTCTCCAGGGGTGCAACACAGATACCAGTTGTGTCTTAATTGTGTTGATTAGTGTATGTTTTCTTTTTTTCCCCTTATCTCTATCTGAGTAGAAATGAAGTTGACGTGAATATTTTTAATTCCTTTTTTTTCCCTCCTTAATCATACAGCGCTGGCAGCACCTTAAGTTAGAATTCCCAGGAACTTGCACAGAGGCTTCCAAATTCCTGATAATTGCTACTCTGGTCTTCTAGGACCTCACTCCAAAGAAGGAAGGAAAGATTCTGGCAGGTAAAGCTTTCCCTGACCCGTTCTCACTGCCAGGTCATCCTTGTCAGTCCCCGGGAGCAGCTTCAGGGAGAGGCGTTGTCAGGGGAGCAGGGAAGGGCCCTGCCTGGACCTGAAGCTGTGGGGGCACAATGGAGATTTTTCTTTCTATGAGAAACATTGTGTACTGATGCAGACACTGGGGACTTGTTCTCAACAATATGCCTTTGAGTTCTAGCTTCGGTTAACCCAGCTGTGAGGAGGGAGGCTTGCTTTTTCTCCTCTGGAGTCAGAACCTCTGAGTTTCCTTTCCAAAGAGAGTTTGGACCAAGAGCTGATTTGTTGGCGGTGTCTGCTTCTAAACAGTTCTGGAATCGTCACATTGGTTGATAGGAACAAAGGATGGTTGGCTCTGAGACAGAGTTGGAGGGACCCAGCGAGGAGGGCACTGGTGGCAATAGGGTGTGTCACCTTGATTGCCACTGGGCCTGGCTCACGCCTCATGCAGTGCCTTTCTCTGTGTAAAGGCATTGGTGGTGGGCCTTCTGTACCCCCTTGTTGGCCAAACACTAGAGTTCTGTGAACTCTGACTCTCAGGGCCCCTCCCCTTTTTATGCTTTATGTGAATGCAACGGTCTATAATGATGAACTTAAATATCTTTCACGTTCTTTTCAGTAGTGCCTTGCAATGTAGTGACACTCAACAGTTTGTCACATGAGCAAATAAATAAAGAGGGGGTAGACAAAGTCCAGGGGTTTTTTTCTTTGCTCTTGCCTAAGTGTAAGAAAGCTCTGGCGGCTGCTTCGTCTGTTCTTGGTCTGTTGATCCCTGTCACAGCGTGCAAGTGTGAAGTAGAAACTTCTACTTGAAATCCAAACCTTAGTCTAGATACTCACGTTCTGTTTTTTTCACTAGACCCACAGAGAACAGACCTCTCTGGATTGTCACAGCAACTGGGGAATGGGGATATCAGTAGGGATAAAAATGGAGTAATACGTAATCTTACGTTTTTAAAAAAAAATGTTGGTCCCTGCGTCAGGGACTTATATTCTGATCCAAGGAAATGTATTAGGAGAAAAGGGAAGTAGAAAGAAGGCTGGCTGCTACCTTCTCAGTGACGGGCCACGCCTCTAGATCTGGTGAGGCCATTCACCCACGCCCTGCGGTGACACTGAACGAGGACCACGGAAGGGGCCCCCGTCCCTCCGTAACATCCTGCTTTTGGCTGAGCCTGGAAGCAGACAGTTGTCTTAGAAAGGGGAGGGAGGATTTATCTAATTTAATTACTAGGTCTGAGCTATTTGCCCTAGTTCTGGGTGTCAGCTCTTATTTCCCCAGGGTTTTTTAAATGAGAGACTGAGAACTCATGGAAAGTTTCTCTTGATCTCTGCTGTTGGGTGCTGTTTTGTGACCTCTTTTCCTTAAAGGATAGCACCTAAATTAAATATAGCAGCTAGAAACCTAATAAAGTAAATTTTTTTTCTTTTACTAGTTCTGATGTTCATGAGGCTTTTTAAAAGAAGACCTGTAAACAGGAGCACCTGGGCGACTCAGTCAGTTAAGCTTCTGACTCTCAGTCTCAGCTCAGGTCTTGATCTAAGGGTTGTGAGTTCACGCCCCATATTGGAGCCCAGCATGGAGCCTACTTTGACGTAAATAAGTAAATAAAAAATCTGTAAACAGCTTTATGCACTATTCCAAGCATTCTTAAAAGTTGATAAAATACATACACATTTTGCAAATCTGTGTGTAGACGCTTTTTCGTTTTATTGAATTTTACTTTCAGTTGTTGCTTAGTATTTCATTCTGGTAGTATCATTATTTGGCACCAGTGTTCCATGTCTTTTGTTGTTATAAATATCACTCAGTCTGTTGTGGGAGCCAAAGGGGGGATATTGTCTAGGAACAGGGGCCCTTTCTGTGGTGCTCATGGAATCTCATCACAGGGTACGTGTTTAACAGGATCTAGAAGACCTGTCCTGGTTACTAACTGAAAATGCTCCTCTCAGGGGGTTGGGTTTTTTGTGTGTGTTTTGCTGTTGTTGTTTTTTTAATAAATCATTGAACCTTGAACTTTGTTTCTGCCGTGCTTGCTCATTCTCATTCAGAACCTGCTCCCTGCTGAGTCTGCCCTAGTAGACTAGAGACCCAGAGCTTCTAGCCCCGCCCATGGAAACTCAGGCTGATTGCGTATCTCAGGAACCTCAGGCCCTGCTTGAGAGTGGTAAGAAATAGGAATTCGTTTATTCTTTCATTCAGGCATTCAGCAGTCGTGCTGCATGTCTCATTCACCGGGAACCAGGCTAACCACTGGAATCCAGATGTGGCTAAGACACAGTCCTTCCCACTCAGTGGCTTACAGCCTAGTGGAAAAGCTGACTGAAGCCAATAATGAACGTACAGCTTGGTAGCCTTTATAGCTGAGGCGTCTGTGAAGGGCCATTGGGACCTCGTGCAGGATTAAGAAAACCGCGACAATCACAGAATTCCAGGCGCTTGGTAGCAGCCGACCTCATAGTGCTACTTTGTGTTCTTCAGGAGCGTGCACTTAGGGGAGGCCCTTGGGAAATCACTTTGTAGGTCGCAGGCGAAAGGATGAAATGAGTAGAAGCCACTGAAGTATTTGTATTTTGCTGTCATCGACTGCGCCACTGACTTTGACGCCAGTGGCAGTTGAAAGGGTATGCTTATCAGGAAAGAGCATTTAAAGATCTCTTTGTCCCTGTGATTGCACACAGTCTCGTGTCTCTAGGGATTTAGAGTCTCTAAGGGACAGATACGTTCACTTAAGAATGACAGAAGAAGAGATGTGATCAAGCACAGAAACAGGAATCATTTCTAGTGTTTAGATTTGACGCGGGGGTGAAGAGAAGAGTGGGCATTGTGTTGTTCTGCTGGGGGTGGGTGAGGCTGCTGGTTTCCTCTGGTCTAAGAGACCTTTGTGCATGAGTTTAAGTTCAGAGATGTGGAGAGGGTGGAAGGGATGTGAGCAGGAATGTCTGCGTTGCTCGCCAAGCTTGGGAGAAAGGACCAGAAGGTGCTGATCACTAACAGGGACCTGAGCCAGGTTCCCGGAGAGTGCAGTGACTGCACGGGAAGGGACCTGGGGCAGGTGGAGAGCAGGATCAGCAGGGCTTTGGACGGCTCACCTCAAGAGGGAGTGGGTCCTAGGTTGTTCCAGGACCCGGTGAGTTTTCTGTGGGTTGGGAGGCCAGAGAGCAGATGGGTTCACTCATGGACCCTTTTATTGTCCTCCAGCTCTTCCTTCCTCGAAAGTTCCTGCATTTTCCAACAAGGACAGCCTGGGGGATGAGATGTTGGCAGCTGCGCTCCTAAAGGCCAAGTCCCAGGTGAGCTGTGGTTCCCTTTATCCTTCTCTCGCTTCCCATTTCACAGAAACGTTTGTGCTGTGACTTCCATCAGTGCCCCGAGCCATGATTCCCTCCACCAGGAATGTGGTCCTTTCCTGCTGAATAGCAGACCCCTCTCTTCCTCCCCATAACCTCCTTTCCCCCCACCTCTTAGATACTCCTTATTCATCCTCATCCCCAGTTATTACTTTTGGTGCTGCCGGTCCCATCCCTCACCCTGAAATTGCATGCAAGACCGTGTTGTTTCAGGAGTTGGTGACGTTTGAGGATGTGGCTGTGTACTTCATCCGGAAGGAGTGGAAGCGTTTGGAACCTGCTCAGAGGGACCTCTATAGGGATGTGATGCTGGAGAATTACGGGAATGTGTTCTCGCTGGGTAAGGAGTTAACGCTTTCTCAGTGAAACTCCCTTGGCGTTTCTTTGTTTCCTTGTTGGCTAGTGACACTTGAGTCACAAAATGATCAGCTAAGGATTGACGTAGTCTCAGAAAATTCTAACAACAATAATAATAGTAACTCCTGCTTGTGCAGTAATTGGCAGTTTATAAAGAGCCTTCCTGTACGTTCTCTCGTGGGAACCTCCCAGTAACACAGTAATAGAGGTCGCTGGTATTCTTCTTGTGTTCTCGGTGAGGAAAGAGAAGTCAGAGGTCTTCGGTGCTTCACGGGTGGTCCTGCAGCCAGCGAGTAGCGAGACTCGAGCCCTGGTCTCTCAGCTCCAGATCTTCTGCTTTTTTCCATGTGATTCCTAATGTATAATTTAGAGCCTTTTCCAACTGCTCTGTGCCCATGTGCGCATTCTGGAACTCCTCCTTCCCTTCTCTGTTGTACCACCTCCCTCCTTGAGGGAACTGTTGTTTTGTTCAGGGCTTGTGCAGCTGCGGCGCCTACAGAAATTTCCGCTTGTTTCAGGGAGCAACTGGCGTCTTTAACCTTTAGTCTGTGGACTGTTAATTCCTTGTCTGTCATGCAGTGTCAGTGAGAACATTATCTGGGCAGTCAGGGATGGCTCCCTCACTCCCACTGGAGACTCTCTGCACATCTCCTTGCTGGCCCTGCAAATCCTGGGTGCAGAATTGAGCTCTGGGACCACTCGGTATGAGCAGGATAAACCTTGTCCCATGGGCACGGTTTCCATTTCTGAATTCGGACGCGATCTTTGGGCTGCATTGAGAGGAAGAGCTGAGGGCCCTGGGTTTGAAGGGACCTGAGAACAGAAAGTTCCTGAGAGGTGCCTGTTCAGGTGAGGGAGAAACAGCTGTTTGTGTCTCTAACACTCATTGCCTTGTCTTCTTAAAATACTGACAAACTAAAAATGCTAACTGTCTAGACCCTTTCCACTCATCCTCTCTGCCCAAAGCTCCCTTTGAAAACCCCAAAGCAGTGAAAATAAGGAAGTCAGACAAGAAGATGATTTATGTATCCTCACATCTTAGCTCAGCCTTTGAGGACTCGGGCCCAGAGGCGGACTGAGCTCCGTCTTTTGCCTGTTTCCATGGGTTTGGCATGTGTGGCCTATGGGTAGGATTGTTCTTTTCACCTGGGGCTGTGGCGGTCACTGTGGCCTCCCCGTATCACGTGTTCCTGCTCCGCGACCGTTCCCGTCACCTTCTGTGGTTGCTTGCTTATGTTTTTTCTCCCTTGTCTTCTGGAAGCCACCATCTCCCCACTTGCATTTCCAGTCTCTGACCTCTGTAAGGATTTTGTCATTTCATTAAACAGCATGTTCT
The DNA here is from genome assembly GCF_002007445.2 of Ailuropoda melanoleuca. Classification (NCBI taxonomy): domain Eukaryota; kingdom Metazoa; phylum Chordata; class Mammalia; order Carnivora; family Ursidae; genus Ailuropoda; species Ailuropoda melanoleuca. Next base: position 6,444,190 of record NC_048227.1, read on the forward strand.
TTCTCCTGGTTTTGGTTCCCCACCCCTGCCCGGTCTGTCTTCCTCTGCTCTCATCTCCAGCCTTCTCTATACTTCCAGCTCTTTTCGCTTTGATTTTGCTTCCTGCCTTTCTTCTTCTTTATTTTCTTGACGCAGCTCCCTCAGCGTGCTTCAGCTGCCCCCAGCCCGGGCAGGACTGCACGCAGACGAGAGGCATGTGCTTTTAGCCCCGTGAACAACCTTCTTGTAATTATCCTGTCCTCTGGTTTTGATCCTTTCTTCCACAAGGAACAAGTGATGTTTGTATTTTGTATTGTGCCAGATGGTGAGACCAGACCTGAGCATGGTCAAGAAATTTCCGAAGATACAGGATCACATGGGGTGCTGTTGGGAAGATTCCAAAAGGATATTTCTCAGGGTCTTAAATTTGAAGATACCTATGAACAAGAAGTCGGTCTAAAGCGGCAGCTGGGGAACTCCTCTGGAGAAAGATTGAGTGGGAAGATACAAGATTTTGGTCAAGTGACAGATGAGGAAAAGCTAACCCCTGTGCGAGAGAGAAGTAAGAAATACAGTGATTTTGGGAACAGCTTCACTGTGAGTTCTAACCTTATTTCACACCAGAGACTTCCTGTGGGAGACAGACCCCATAAGTGTGATGAATGTAGCAAGAGCTTTAATCGAACTTCAGACCTTATTCAGCATCAGAGAATCCACACTGGGGAGAAGCCCTATGAGTGTAGCGAGTGTGGGAAGGCCTTCAGCCAGAGCTCCCATCTTATTCAGCACCAGAGGATCCACACTGGAGAGAAACCTTATGAATGTAACGATTGTGGGAAGACGTTCAGCTGCAGCTCTGCCCTCATTCTGCATCGGAGGATCCACACCGGGGAGAAGCCCTATGAATGTAACGAATGTGGGAAAACCTTTAGCTGGAGCTCTACCCTGACTCATCACCAGAGAATCCACACTGGAGAGAAACCGTATGCTTGTAACGAATGTGGGAAGGCCTTCAGTAGGAGCTCCACCCTCATCCATCACCAGAGAATCCACACTGGAGAGAAGCCCTATGAATGTAACGAGTGTGGGAAGGCCTTCAGCCAGAGCTCCCACCTCTATCAGCACCAGAGAATCCACACTGGAGAGAAGCCCTATGAATGTATGGAATGTGGAGGAAAGTTTACCTACAGTTCAGGCCTTATTCAGCATCAAAGAATCCACACGGGGGAGAATCCCTATGAATGTAGCGAGTGTGGGAAAGCCTTTAGGTATAGCTCAGCTCTTGTTCGCCATCAGAGAATTCACACTGGAGAGAAGCCTTTGAATGTAATGGGAATGAGCAAAAGTTCGCTCAGAGTCCCTGCTGAACTAAATCTCAGAGAGTCTACCTGAGGGAGAGCCACACGCCTGTTTCCCTCGCTTCCTCTGAGTCTAAAGCGCTCCTGCCTTACTGTATAAGTACGAACATCTTAGACCGTGTCCCTTCCGACTTAAACCCTTCACTTTAGAGGACGGGGCAAATTGGGGAAGTCATGCTGGCACACCCTCGTGGCAAGCCACCCGGTCAGTTTCCCCAGGAATGACCCAGGAGGCCGGCGGCAGGTTAAGTGCTGGGAATACGAGGGAAGCTCTGGGACCAGTCACCTTCCATTTTGGAAGGGAGTTTGCACTAGACCATTTCTCTCACACCAGAGGAGCCTTTCTTTCCAAGGTGGGGAATGGAAGCACAGTAGGAATAAAATTCCAAGGATTCCTCTAGCTGGAGTCGGTATAGTCCGCGCAGAAGGCAATGGAAGGAATGTTGGGAGTCCTGCTATTAGCTAAGAAGGGGACATGGCGGCTGTGTTTCAAAGCCACTGTTCCTCATCCAGCTTTAAGTTTTTATAAGGAATGTGCTATTTGTTGTTGTTGTTGTTGTTCCATGACTTCATTAATTATGGAAATTTGGTGCTGAGGGATTTATTATTTTATTGGGGGGGACCCCACGACGTTTTCTGTGATAACTGTATTTTGGGGGGCTCGTGGAGCAGCAAGCCCGTTTCCAAGAGCAGCGAGGCAGTTTTGTTGGAGAACTTGTCCTTCCCTATTGTGATAGGTCTGATTGGGAAATCCATCTGATAATCAGGAAGTCTCACAGGGAGAGGATCAAAAGCATTGAGCATTGGCCTGCTTCCTATCCTGTCTCCCTGTTCTCTCCCCACTCCTGCGTTGAAAAGTGATTTAATCCAAACCCCCAGTTGCTAAGAATAGAATGCTTTTAAGGAGCCCATTCAGCCAGCTTGCCCTGCTGTCACCTATGACCTGTGATCTCTGGCCCCAGCAGCCAGACCTCTTGTGACCCCACCTCTGACTTCAGCGGCCAAGTATGAATGCAGAGAAAGAGCAAAGCCCAGAGAAGGGAGTCTCTGGCTTGACCTGGGCGCCGGGCTCCTGCTGGGTTAGGGTGGAGCTCCTGAGTTTTCCCAGCTGAAGGGACGGTCCTGCGTTACATTTCCCAGCCCTGCTCCTGTAGCATAAATGACGTGCACTATTAAACAGAGTAGTTTTTTAGAAGGAGAGATTGCGTGTGTTTCTGTGCAGGAGCCAAATTTCTTTCAATTAAAATAGGAAACTGTGACTATAACTGGAATCTTTAAAATTTAATCTTTAAGATTTTTTTTACAGAGAACTATTTTTTTTTTCACATGTGTATGACCTCTCGTTGTCAAGACTCTGTCATAGTCCTCTAGATACTGCCACCAACTCTCAGTCACGGACACGGTTGCTCCCACTCATACCCACGCATCGGAGTGCATGTGCGGCGTGCGTGTGTGGTACGATACTTCAGACCAGCAACCCAAACTAGAAAGGTGTTCCTGGGTGTGTGGGGCCCCTGACAAGCGTGTACTTGGGTTTTGGGTCGCAATGGGCATATGGAGGTTTCCTGTTCGGGCCCTTGGTGGGAGGAGGTTCCAGTCATGGAGAAGATGGGGGAAATGTCTGGAACTGGCCTCTGAACAATCTCGGAGCATATGTTGTGATTGACCACCTAATATGTTTTCGATTTCTTTAAGCTATAATGAAACTCATTCTTCTGGCTCTTCTTTGAGATTCACCACATACTTACAGATTGACTTTGTGTCTCAAAATGTAGGCCATGAACTATCCATGTTAGAATCACTAGGCTGCTTGTTAGTAATGCAGGTTTCTGAACCCCCAAATCAGACCTATCAAATAATTTCTGAGGTTAGAGCCTAAAAATTTACACTGACAAGGAAGAACTAGTAATGGAATAGAGAATATTTCTGGAGGGAGATGAGCAAGGTCTTGTAAAGCATTGTATGTTTTAGAGGAGAAGAGTTTCCAGGCAGGATCGTTTGAGGGGGGCCTGAGCATGGCCACTTATGTGGAGGTCAGGTGTGGAGCTTGGGGAAGGACCCCTGAACAGGGAAAACTTGTAGGTGATGGATAGTCACTACACAGGAGGGATCAACCACTTCTCTACCCGCAGCTGAACTCCCCCCACCCCACAAAGACCTCATGACTCCCTCCTTCAGAGCATCTCCGTGAGACCTGGGAATGATCTGGACCATTGCATGAAAGTTATATTTATTTTTTAAATATCTTTGAACTACCATAGCGTCTTATTCATCTGGTTTTCCTGATTATTCCTATTTCTCATCATGATTCCTCTTTTCTCAGTCCCTGCATATTCCTGAATGTTGGGTCATGATACCAGTTTGTCTCTTTCTTTACCATTATCCTTGGAACCACTTACTCCTGTGGTCTCAACTAGTATCTATGCAAGTAAGTTTTAAATCTGCACCTGTGGTACTAGTCTCTCCCAAGTTCCAGTCTTGGGTCTCCGGCAGACTGCTGGGCATTTGAACTTGGACCTCTAAAAGTTTCAAGTTAGGTGTTTCAAACCAGATACATCTTTCCCATAAACTGCCGCCTCTCAAAATTTCTGTAAACTCAGGGTCAGACCTTCAGAGTTTTCTTCGGTAATTCTCATCCTACATCTGACCAGCGTCAAGTCCTGGGCTGGTTCAGTAGGCGCGGAGTGAAGAGAGATTATTGTCGGAGGGGAGGGTTTTGGAGTTGAGGTCGTGGGGGAGGTGGGATTTCCATGTGGCGGTAATAGTAGCTGACACATGGCCTGTCCTCCGCCTGGCCCTCTTCCAAGTGTTTTTCAGATCTTAAATCATGTAATCCTTACAGCCAGCTGTGTGTGAGGCGGGTGTCAGTATTAACCCCGTCTGACAGACCACGCCATTGAATTTGCCAGGTGAGACATGACCATGAGATGAGAGAATGGAAGACCCTGGGTTGCTCTACTTGGTGGGAGGCTGGACCTCACGGCCTGGACGGCTCCCATGTGAGGTGGGGAGGCATGTGTCAAGAGTGACCCTCGCCCAGGCGATCGCCTTGCCCTGTCCCTTAGATTATACAACTTCGTCGTTCCTCTTTGCTTCCATCGCTGCTAAGCCTAGAGTTCAGGTCCTTACTACTACTCCCCCGGGTTGTATGAATAGTCTCTTCATGGATTGTTCTTTCTATTTTCTCTCAATCTCCCCAAAGCACTGCACCCATCTTGTCCCTCCTTCAGTGGCTTCTCCCTTCTTACAAGAATAAAATTTGAAGTCAGTCGTATAGTCAAGGCTTTCCTCGAGCTGGTCTCTGCATATGTGCACAGCCGTATCTCCGACTGCTCCACTTCACACTTAGAGGAACAAGATTTGTGAAAAACCAGTGCTGGTCAGTAGTGAGGGTGGTAAAAATATATTTCATTCAGTATGTTTGCAATAGAGGAAAAGAGACCTCTGTGTAGAACTGGGCTCATGTCTGAATACAGCTGGTCAAGTGGGAATTTACAGCCGAGGGGCAAGGTAAGGGTCAGGCGATGGAAAATTTCTAAGAGGAAAAAATTTAAAAAAAACCAAACAAACCATTGGGGTTAAGAAGGGTTTTGGTTAAACTGACCTAACAGGATTCTTGCTGAAGATGGGCCGGTGAGCAGATCCCACCCTGGGGTGACAGTGGAGGATGAGGGACTGTCGGTAAACTGACTTGTCACCGTTCTTGCTAAAACTCGATTCTATGAGCAAATGCACAGATGGGCCTGGGAGAAGTTTCGGGACCCTGAATTTGGTTTGCTCAAACAAAAAAGCTTTGTCCTATCAAGTAGCAAGATGATAATGGGGTCCATCCACACCTTACGTCCATGCCCACGAGTTTGTTCACTTGGTGTCCCCACGTCCTCCTCGGGCTCCTCACACTCAGCCAATAAGACCCAGAGTTCAGGAGGGCCTTAGAAATCGTCTGCAGCCTCCTGTTCCATGCAGAAGCTCTGTGCTGGCCCTCACGGATGTCCGTCCGTCCTCCTGTACTGTTCAGGATGAGAGGCTCCTTGCTGGACCCTGTGGAAAGGCAGGCAGTTCCCTGTTGAGCGTTCTCACTGCCTGAAAGTTCATCGGAGCTGAACTTGGCCTCCCACCGGTAGCTTCCGGTTTCACCTCTCATCTGTGAAATGAGAGGGACGGGCAAGACTTCCAAGGACGTTATCTGTCGTAACAAAAGCAGTTTCGTTCCCAACTCCTCACGCATTCTGAGTCTGTCTTTCTTGACATCCAGCTCAATTCTGAGAACACATATTTTGTGATAAGTTTCCTAAGGGAAAACCTTGGTTTTGCCTGAACATGTCAGCCGAGAGGAGTATAACCATGGAGTGGTGGTGGGGAAGAAAATCCTAGGATTTTTTAAAAAATAAATTGTTTATGGAGCTTAAATTTTTTATTTCCTTCAAAAAAAAAAAAAGGAAACCCCAGTCAGGTGTATTATTTTATTTTATTTTTTTATTTTAAGATTTTTTAATTTCTTTATTTGACAGAGATAGAGACAGCCAGCGAGAGAGGGAACACAAGCAGGGGGAGTGGGAGAGGAAGAAGCAGGCTCACAGAGGAAGAGCCTGATGTGGGGCTCGATCCCACAACACCGGGATCACGCCCTGAGCCGAAGGCAGACGCTTAACCGCTGTGCCACCCAGGCGCCCCCAGGTGTATTATTTTAAATACGTCCGTAATGAAGAACTGAATATCTTTAAATGAATGAAAAATTAGATGGGCTAGGGGTGCCTGGCTGGCTCAGTTGGTAGAGCAGTCGACTTTTGATCTCAGGGTCACAGGTTCAAGCCCCACCCTGGGTGTAGAGCTTACTTTAAAAAAAAAAAATTACATGGACTACTTTTTACATAAAGATAAGTCTCATCACCGGAGTGGTTTCTTCTCCACAAGCCTATTTTGTGTGTGTGTTTCCTGCTTTGGTTGCTGACATCATCCACTTCCCAGTCAACCAACCCAGAAACCTGGGAATTGTTCTGGATGCGTTGTTTTTCTGCATCTTCCTCCCCCACCCCCGAGCCTCCAGTTGTCAGGCAATATCTAGCCCCTCCCCTCTTGCGCACCCTTGACTCCCACGTTGGCCTGGGCTGTCCTCAACTCGTTTTGGGACTGTGGCCCCAGCCTTACAGACGTCTCTCTGCTTACAAAGCCTTGCTCCTCAATTCATTCTTCATACCTCTGCATGAGCTCTCCCTCTAAAATGCCAAGTGTGTGACAGCACCGCCCACCTTCCAGTGGCCCCTTCTCATTCCTTAGGCCAGTGACCAAATTCTTTATGGGGAAGCAGGGCTTCTCATTCCCTAGTCCTTTCTCCTTCCCTGCCCTGCCTACTAGCACACCTCTTACCCCAAACTGCCGCCTCTCCCACATACTTGACACTGGAGACACACAAAACCACAGTTAGGGTTATGTGGCGCACATGCTGTTTCATGCCTCTGTGCCTTTGCATATGCTGTTCCTGCTTCCTGAACGCCCTCCCCTCCTTGTCCACCTAACTCCTGTTCACCTTTGCAAATCTCCCTGTGAGCGGGACCTTTTCTGTGACGCCTTTCCAGGAATCGTGCCCGTCCCCCTCCCCCCTGATTAAGTAACTTGCCTGATGTCACAGAGTTAATAAGTGGTGGAGCAGAGATTTGGCCCCAGTCAGCCTGGCCCTAGAGCCTGGGCTCTTAATGATACCATGGCAGTGTCTCTACAGGTGAAGTGGGGGAACTCAAAAAAAAGTTTGCTTGTGTTCTGCGTGGGGAGATGCGAGGCCCATAGCGGTCACAAAAGGCTTCGTTGAGGAAATGGCATTAAATTGAAATCGTGGGGGGCGCCTGGGTGGCACAGCGGTTAGGCGTCTGCCTTCGGCTCAGGGCGTGATCCCGGCGTTGTGGGATCGAGCCCCACGTCAGGCTCCTCTGCTGTGAGCCTGCTTCTTCCTCTCCCACTCCCCCTGCTTGTGTTCCCTCTCTCGCTGGCTGTCTCTATCTCTGTAAAATAAATAAATAAAATCTTTTTAAAAAAAAATAAAATAAATTGAAATCGTGGACAGGTAAAATAGAACCATTTCTCTTTTCATCCCAAACATGTGACCTCTTTCCCTCAAGATTCTATCATATTCCTCTGTGTGGTACGATGCTTAAGACTGTGGGCAGGTAGGAATCATGAAGACAAAACTGTTGAGCCAGAAACATGCACGACCCCTGCCACCCCTCCCCTTGCTGTCGGCTTCATCGCGGTGTGGACACCAGGATGAAAAGTACAGTGAAAAGGAGCTTAAGATCATCTCTTCTGTGGGGAGAACCTGATGTGCCATCAGGATCATAAACAGTAACTAATGACCCCCCAAAACTGCTTTTCAAGCTACTTACATCACCTGTCTTGTACCTGAATTGAAATTGAAATTGAAAATATAATTTCTTAGTAATACTCAACTGCTCTAATTACACCACAGAAAAACCTGACTGCAGCAGCACGTGATTCGTCATGCCTCTCACCTGTTCAGGAACTGTCATGGTGCCCCGTCATGGATTTCCATCACCTACCCCATGAGCGGGCATCAAGGGCCTGTGAGCTCACCAGCGCCCCAGGACCTGCCATGCAGCGTCTTCTCTCATGAGCGCGTCACTTACTCTCCACCATCCTGCCTTTGCTGATGCCGTTCCCTCTTTTTGCAGTGTCCTTCCTTCCCTCTCTGATTGCTACAATCCTAGCATGTCAATATGGGGGGAAAGCATTCTAAGTGGGAGGAACAGCAGCTGGGCTGGGCTCCTGGAGAGCAATGTGCTTGTCACACTCCAGGACCAGCGAGGGCAATACAATCTAGGAAGGGCTCTGCATTCTGAAAGTCAGATCATCAGATGTGAGGGGGTTTTCTCATACAGAATCCTTGATCCTTAATCCAGTTGAAATTCTGATAGAAAATTTGGCTACCCTTAATACCCACAAGGGTAACTGGTGGTATGAATCTTTGCATGTCAAGCCACACCTGACCCCCACAGGCAGGCTCTACTAAAAAGCAGCACGTGGGGCACCTGGGTGGCTCAGCTGCTTAAGTGACCAGCTCTTGACTTCGGCTCAGCTCATGATCTCAGGGTCGTGAGATCGAGCCCTGCATTGGGCTCTGCACTCAGTGTGGAGTGTGCTTGAGATTCTCTCCCTCTGCCCCTCTCCTCCCCCCTGCCCCCCACTTGAGCTCACTCTCTCAGATAAATAAATACGATGTTTTAAAAAAAAAAAAAAGCAGCCTGTGTGGACATCCAGGGTCCAGGGTTCTCCTCAGCATGAATCCCTCACAGCTCCACCAAGGCTCTCCCGTTGACAAAGGCTCTGTATGCCTTATGCTCCCTTAATTGCTTGTTTGTTTGGGTTTATTTGTGCATGTGTTTTTATTTATTTTTATTTTTATTATTTTTTAAAGATTTATTATTTATTTGACAGCACAAGCAGGGGGGATGGCAGGCAGAAGGAGAAGCAGGCACCCTACTGAGCAGGGAGCCTGATGCGGGGCTCGATCCCAGGACGCTGGGATCATGACCTGAGCTGAAGGCAGCCGCTTAACCCACTGAGCCACCCAGGTGCCCCTGTGCATGTGTTTTTAAATACCACTGTATTACAGTCCATACACCACACAGTTTACCCATTTGAAGCGCACAGTTCAGTGGGTTTCAGTCTTCAGAGTCGTGCAGCATCGCCATAATCACTTTGAGAACATTTTCGTCACCCCCAAAAAGAGACCCCATACCCTTTGGCAGTCACTCCTGTAATTCCCTCAGCCCCTGGCAACTACCAGTCTACTGTCTGTGTCTCTGGATTTGCCTATTCTGGACATTTCACGGGAATGGGATCGCCGTGGCACAGTATGTGGCCTATTGTGTCCAGCTTCTTTCACTTCTCGTGATGACGTCAGGCTTCGTTCATGTATGTTGCCGCTTGAATCTGTGCTTCATCCTTTTTAATAGCCGAATAGCGCTCCGTTGTATGCGTTCCCCAGTCTGTTCAGTCTTTCATCTGTTGGGGGGCATTTGGGTTGTTGCCACGTTTGGGCTGTTAGGAATAATATGCGGTGAACGTTGTGTACCACTTTTTCTCCGGACGTATGTTTTCATTTCTCTTGGGTATATATACTCAGGATAGGAATTTCTGGGTCAAATGCTTCCTTTTGAGGGAATGCCAGACAGTCTTCCCAAGTGGTTGTCCCATTTACATGCTCACCAGCAGGAAGTTACAGGCTTCTGATTTCTCTGTATCCTCAACGGCACTTGTCAAAATCCTTTTTATTATAGCAGTTCTGCTGGGTCCGAAGTCTCATTGTGGTTTGGTTTGCATTTCTCTGATGGCTATGATGGTGAGCCTCTTTCCACTTGCTTATCATCCATTTGTATATCTTTTTTTTTCCTAAGGATTTTATTTATTTATTTGAAAGAGAAAGCATAAGCGGGGGGAGTAAGGGGCAGAGGAAGAGGAAGGAGCAGACTCCCTGCTTAGCGGGGAGCCCAACTCGGGGCTCGATCCCAGGGCCCTGAGATCATGACCTGAGCCAAAGGCAGATGCTTAACCGACTGAGCCATCCAGGTGGCCCCATTTGTGTATTTCATTTTGGTGAAATGTCTATTCAGACCCTTGGCCTATCTTTCAGTTGGTTGGCTTTTTATTATTGAGTTATAGGATATGTTCTAGGTATAAGCCTTATCAAACATGCCTGATTTACAACAATTTTCTACCATTCTACAGGTTCTCCTTTTACTCTCTTAATGGTGTCCTTTGAAGCTGGAAGTTTTTTATTTTGGTGATGTCCAGTTTGTCCACTTGTCTTTCGGTTCCTTATGCTCTGGGTGTATTAGTTAGGATTCTCCAGAAATAGGATATAGAGAGATACAGAAGGGGAGATTTGTCATGGGAATTGGCTCAGGCAATTGCGGAGGCCAAGCTCTGCTGTGATGTTCCACTTGCAGGCTCTAGAACCAGGAAAGCTCACGGTATAATTCAGTCCGGGTCCAAAGAGCTGGTGTAATTCCCGGAGTCTAAAGGCCTGAGAAGCAAGGACAGTCCCGATGGCAGAGGGCAGAGGGCAGAGGCTGGATGGGGGTGAGGGGAGAGAGGGAGGGAGAGAATGTACCTGTTCTCTGCCTTTTTGTTCCGTTGAGGCCCTCAGCCGTCAAGATGATGCCAGCTCACATTGGTGAGGGCAGATCTTCTTTACTGAGTCTATTCGAATGCCAGTCCCTCCGTAACCACACTCACAGACATACCCAGAAACAATGTCTCACCTGTTCTCTGGGCATCCTTTAGTCCAGTCACATTGCTACGTAAAATTCACCATCCCGGTGTCCTATCTGAAGAACTGTTGCTGCTGGGAATGGAAATGGTATGGCCATCCTGGGAAAGTTTGGCCGCTCTGTAGGGTTTCCATGAATCTATACATGTGCTAAAATTCATAGAACTGGAAAACAGAAGAAAAACTCACTGCGTAGTCATTAAAATTTTTTGTTCTTCAAAGATTTTATGTATTCATGAGAGACAGGCAGAGAGAGAGAGAGGCAGATGCAGAGGGAGAGCAGGCTCCCCGCTGAGCAGGGAGCCTCAGGGGCCTGGATCCCAGGGCCCCTGGATCATGACCTGAGCTGGAGGCAGACCCTTAACCAACTGAGCCACCCAGGCGTCCTCATTTTAAAACATTTAAAAATTTAAAGTAACTACCTCATGGATTGTTGAGTAGACAAAGTCGTGTATGTCCAGTGCGGACAGTGCACTTGGTATGCTCCCTAGGTTCACGGGCAGGTTGGTTTGGTGAGACAGGAAGCACATCCTATGGGAAAGGGGGGGCTGGCAGGCAGGGAAGATGCCTTGGGAAGCCCTGGGAGGGGCTGATCAGAAGGGTACTGAGCTGGTGACGGGGACCTGCGTCCTGCCCGACCCAGAGAGGGCCTCCCAAACCCTGCTTGGCGGGGACCATTAGACCTACTGCACGCTAGGAGAGCGCAGGGACAGCCGCGACAGCCCCTCCCCTGCCAGACCGGCCTCCAGACCCATGGGGCGGGGTGGGGGTGGTGTGTGGGGGTGTGTGGTCCTCCCCAGCAACCCCTGTCCTAGCAGTGCGGGACTCGTGCCTCTAGGTGCCTCCGACCCCATGGGGCACAGCCGGGTTTCTGGGTCTGAGGACACCTCCCATCCTGCTCAGGAAGGATCAGGCCGTTGGGGGCGGGGCCTGTAATGCTCAGGTTCCTTACACACCCTCACCCCCATCCGAGGGTGATTTCAATGCCCCTGTGGAAGTGGGAAAGCCACAGTGTGCTCGCTTTCCCAGTCTGTTAATCCAGTCCTTTCCCTGCCGCTGGCACGTTAGAACATGCACCCCTTTGTAGAGGTTTCCTGACCCCCACCGACTGGGACTCCCTCTCTAAGGCCGTCACCTTATGGCCAGACAAGCTGGCTTCAGTGCCGGCACTGGGCCAGGTGGGGGCTCACCGCCGCTGAGAAGAGAGGCTGGTGGAGGCTGACCGGGCCCGCTGGGGAGAACGGCAGGTTTTTCCGGTCCCCTAACCACTGAAGTGAACTCACCAAAGCAGGAAGAATGGCTCTGCTGGCCAACGCGGAGTCCCCTCCCAGGAGATGAGGTTGCAGGGTGGAGAAGCGCAGGGTGTGCTGATCCCCGGCCCGGAGAGGGTCTGCGGGCCAGCCGTGTAGGGGGAAGGAGGGCAGGTGGCCGAGGAGAGGGCGTCCCCAGGAGAATGCCAGGAGACCCTGGTTTGGGTCAGATCGGGAAGGGCCTTTCATGGCAAGCTGAGGACTGGCTCACTTTCCCCCAGGGTAGCAGGAAGTCAAAGGAGGCTTATAAGCAAGTTGATTTTGTGAAAAGCACGAGGGCTTGGCTGTCACTGAGCACCAACATGCAACGGGCCCGACAGCAAAGCCACTGGGGTGTGAGTCTGTGCGGGTGCAGTGTGGGAGGTGGGAGCCCCCTTCCACCCCAGGAGGGACAAGTGGGGAGAATCACACTTGGTTTGGCCGACACACTCGGAGGGCATGGGGGCTGGGAGGCAGCGGAGGCGGGCAGGTGCGCATGGAAAACGGGGAAGGGCTATGCCAGGGAAGGGATGGGGTCAGCGGCCAGGAGGGGAGGCTGCTGAGGGACAGGTTTGGGCCTGTGGTCAGGTTGTCGGGAGGTAAAGGCCTGACCAGAGAGGGAGCTGCCAGCCCCAGGGGCAGGAATGTTCAGACAGAGGCTGAAGCCTCACATGAAAGGTTGCACATTCATTATTTCAGTTAATATTTACTGAGCACCTGCCCGGGGCAGCAGGGAACCCAACAGTCCTGGAGCCTCTGTTCAAATGGGGCCAGAAATAGCAGGTCAGCAAAGAGCAGGGGCTGAAGCAGAAGAAAGTCAGGTTAAAGAGGTTAGGGGATGTGGTGGCTTCCTGTGTCAGCCTGGCCAGATGACAGTCCCCAGACATTCAGTCACACTAATGGAGGTGTAGCCACAACGTATAGTTTGTCCCTGTGATCAGAGCTCTCAGTGCGATCATCCTTGGTGATCTGGGTGGGACTGATGAATCCATTGAAAGGCTCAGAGCAGAGCTCTTCTCCCAGAAGAAATTGCGCCTGTGGGCAGTGGTTTTAGCTTGCCGGAGTTGGGCCTGCCCTTCCTGACGGCCTGCTGTGTGGATTTCAGACTTGCCCAGCCAGCCCCCTGCGATCACTGAGCCACTCCATCGCAGGAAAGCTCTTGCTGTGTCTCTCCTCTGACTGACATGGGGGGGTGTCATGTACCCACTGGCAGCCACCGTCGGGGGTTCGACCTGGTCCCTGAGGGAACCTGAGCCACAGGAGGGCTTCAGCAGGGTGGCCATGGTCTGTGGTCTGACCTCCATTGACAAGGGCTCCCTCTGATGCCAAGGAGTCGTGGTGGAGAGCAGCAAAGAAAAGTCAGGATTAGGAATGAAATTGATGTGTCCTAAACAGGAGCTGTTCCTTTGTTACTTAGTTGTGACTGGAAAGGCAACACAGACTTGGTATATTTATTGAGTTATTTATTTTGAGTGAATAGCATAATGAACTCAAAATGTGATCAAGTCCTGGTGGAACTGAGACCATTTTTTTTTTTTAAAGTAAGCTCCACACCCAACATGGGGCTCAAACTCACAACCCTGAGATCAAGGGTCACATGCTCTACCCACCAAGCCAGCCAGGCACCCTGGAACTGACACAGACTTTTATCCAATCAGATCCTTGACCTCATGGCCATTGCCCATCAAGCCATTTCCTACTTGTCTTGGCTTCACAGACTGTTCTTGAGATGCTATCTTACCACAAACCTAGACAGATTCTTTGACGGGCAGCTTCACCACCACAGAGACTCGTTGTTCGGAGATGGTCCGTGTCTGCATTGAGCCAACACAATGGGTTCAAGAGTCAGATATTCTTAGCTGTGTCCCTTGACTTGCTGTGAGTGACCCATTGGCTGACTCACCTTCTCTAAGCCTCAGTTGTCACTTCTGTGAACAGGAGTAATTTGATAAGAGTTTTGTGAGGCTTACAAGCCAGCATGCGGCCAAGAGCTTGCCTAGAGGCTGCCGGGAGTGCGTGCTCAGGACACATTACTAACCACTCATATCAATAGAAGCTTCTACCAGGAGCAATTCACGGCTTAGAGAGACCCCAGACAGGTCCTGTGGTGTCTTTCTAGACAGAACGGACATGCCTCACGTCATTTTTAAAGAGCATTTATAGACTCTTTCTGATTAATCTCAGGCTGTTAGAAGAGGAATCCCCAGTTTTGATACTTTTGAGCCACCATAAGGCATCGTCTGTCTTTAACACACTCTAAATTTCCTCCAAAGGTAGGTTCTGCCGTTGCAGAATATGTCAAACATCTGTGAGCCCTTTTTTGTAAGAAAAAAAAAAAGGATCTGGGGCACCTGAGTGGCTCAGTCAGTTAAGCACCTGGGATCATGATCTGAGTCGTAGGCAGAAGGTTAACTGACTGAGCCACCCAGGCGCCCCTGGGGCAATTTTAAAAATTGTGGTAAAATATACTTCACATAAATTTTACTATTTTTATGTGTACAGTTCAGTGTCCTGAAGTACACTCACGGTGTTGGAGTCTTTTTGGCACACCAAACTCGCCGGGTTTCCTGAAGTACGAGTTCAGGTGACTGACCACGCCTCCCGTTTCTGGACAGCTGCAGCCTGCCCTGGCGCAGGGCTCCTAACTCGTATGACAGCTACACTGGGTGTGAGAGGGAATCCGCCCTGCGCCTGGAGGCTCTCTCAGGCATTGCCCTAGGTGAACTCTCAGGTGCTTGGCAAGGTCCGTCTTTTCTTTTTTTCTTTTTAAGATTTATTTATTTTACAGAGAGAGCGTGTGTGCGTGCTCGGTGAGAGAGACAGACTCTCCCTCTGCTTGAAGACGACCTGGGGGAAGGGATACTTTTCTCTCTCTCTCTCTCTCTCTCTCTCTCTCTCTCTCTCGTGGAGTTTTGCTGCTGTTTCTAAACAGCCCGGAGATTTAGACTACTTACCAAGTCTTCCGTGCGTATCTGCTGCTTCACGGTCACCCCCTCCCGAGGACTCAGCTGATTCCTGGTTGTCAGTTTTTGGTCTAAGATAACAGGAAGTAGAAAAGGCAGATGCCATTAATCTCTGTGGTAAAGGAAAGAAACATTCCACCAAAAGTCTAGAATGGTTTACACGACTCTGAGATAAATGGGCAGGCAGCCTGGGCACTGGAGGCAGACAGAGCCTCAGGGAGAATTCTAGCTCCACCACTGAATTTCTCGGAGGCCCCGAATCTGTTTCCTCACGTGGGAAATATGGATATACACGACGCCCTAGTTCACAGATTCTTCTGGGTACAGAATGTATGTGAAAGTCTCAAGCACTGCACCTGACATCCTAAGTCGCCGTATTAATTCAGTGAACAGTAGCTGGTGTCGTCTCCCAGAAGCACTCGTTGGGATGGGGCGCCTGGCGGGTTCAGTCGGTGGAGTGGGCGACTCTTGATCCCAGGGTTGTGAGTTCGAGCTCCGGTTGGGTGGAGATATTACTTAAAAATAAATAAATAACAACAACAACAACAAGAAGCACTTGCTAAGGACCTTCTCCTTCACACAGAGGTCAGTGTGGGTTCCTGGCAGCTGCCAAGAAGAGGAAGAGGAGAGTTTAAGAAGAATGGCCCTGGGTCCCGCACTCATAATCAGGGTCACTGCCATGTTCTTCATGCTTCCATCCTCTGCCAGCGGCATCTCCCCCAGGAAGATATTTCACCTCCAACCATGGCCTGTCTTACTTACCCCTGCCCCCAGAGCCAACTGGTAAACCATGTTTTGTCACTACCTGTGGTCTCTGGGTGACAGAGGGATGCCATCAGCACGTTGGAAGCAGTCACCATTTGGAGAAGTGGAGAAGGGCCCAATTTGATAGATGAGGAAGAAGAATTGGAGAGTAAGCTTCATCTCCTACCTCAAAAATAGATCCTGCCATTACTCAAGGTACTCCCATAGTAGGTTACACACGGCCACCAAAAGGTGTCAAGCCCTAATCCCTGGAACTTGTAAATGTCATTTTATTTGGAAGAAGGATCTTTATAGAGCTACTTAAGTTAAGGAATCTGAGATGAGATCAGCCTTCTGTTTTTAGCTGTGGGGAAAGTGAACCCAGAGCTCCTGTGCTTGATCCCGTTGAGGTGTCGCTTCTCTGTCCCACGAACTAGGAAGATATTCATAGAAGAAATGAAGGCCCAGAGGACTGTTGGCCATGTCAGCTCGGGAGGAGAATCCCCGGTGACTGGAAGGAGCTCAGCGGGGACAGACGTCTCCAATCACCGAACCTCTCTCACGTGTCTCTATTTCACCCTAAGAACAGAAATCAAAGAACTAAAAAGAACCCTCAGTTTTTTAGGTATTATAAATTCCTCTTTTTAAAGATTTTTATTTATTTGACAGAGACACAGCGAGAGAGGGAGCACAAGCAGGGGGAGTGGGAGAGGGAGAAGCAGGCTTCCCGCTGAGCAGCGAGCCGGATGACGTCAGGCTCGATCCCAGGACCCTGAGCCCCCCAGGCGCCCCTCAGTATTACAAAGTCTTTACCAGGAAGGGCGTCCAGTAAAGACTGAGGATCTACCCAAGACTAACATTCTGGTTGGCGGGAGGACGATGCTGCTGGGATGTGAGGGGGATGAAAGCTCGCAACGCAGGTGGCCCTTTGATGTGCAAAACGAGGCTCTGGCGTCTGCTCTTTGTACTTTAATACCTTCTGCTGGATTCCACAGAGCACAGAAGTAGCTCTTAGGCCTGTTGACATTTGTAAGTGATTCTTCAGACAAATCAAGGTAATCCACTAAGGTTTGCAGAAAAATTGGTTAATTTCCAATGAATTGCCTTCTGAAGAGGAACGAGACCTGAGTCACGTTCTTCTCGGCTCTTAAATGAGGCTCTTTAGCACAAGCAAACCCTCTTCACAGCACATGCTTCCCTGCGCGGTGCCAGCCTGGCCAGGAGGCAAACCCTGCTACTATGGGTCACGCACCTGCCACTGAAACGGACTCCGAATAAAAGATGAGACCTGCTCTTGGATCAAGCCGTGTGAGACATCATCATATAGTATTGACATTCCTCAAAAACCTTTAAAGGAAGTATTTTTTTTAACTCAATTCTCATATTTTTTAAAAGATTTCACTTATTTGCCAGAGAGAGAAAGTGAGCACAAGCAGGGGGAGCGGCAGGCAGAGGGAGAAGCAGGCTCCCCAGACCCCTGGGTTCACGACCTAAGCCTAAGGCAAGCACTTAACGACTAAGTCACCCAGGTGTCCCTCTCATGTTTAATTAGGAAAATCCATTTAATCTAAAAACTAATTTTTGGTTTCTGCAGTTTCCCCAACTTTATTATGTGTATTCATTGAATTGCGTGTTGCTGCATTTCACCTTGCGGTCCCTGGCAGCTGGGCCACCCCCGTGCCCAGCTCCCCACCCTCACTGCCAGCCACACTGGGGCAGAGCAGGAACCAGGTGCTGCAGCTGGGTGCTGAGTGCAGCCGAGGGGACACTCAGGCCACTGGCTTGTGCGGCACTGGCCAAAGGCGACTGTCTGGACACCCTGCCTGGCATAAAGGAGCAATGTCTGTCCTACGGCCACCGTCTGTGACGGCCCCCTCCAGGCCCATAGTAATGGAAATGAGTGGTCTTGTTGCTCGGCTGGAACCGGACAGGCCACCTTTCGGCAGTGCCCCCGTCAGGTCAGCTGCAGGTCGCCGAAGCCCTGTCTCAGGCACCGGCCTCCCGTCTATTTCTATAACACACAACCTAGTCATCCGTGGGCAGTCCCCGTCTTGTAGGTATTACAAATTCTCCACCCAGACCATCACAACCACCATCACACACGCATACCCCAATACCACTAACCCATACACACACACACACACACACACACACACACACCCCTGCTCACCGTCTGGGAGGATGGGCTGAGAGAGGATTAGGTGTTACCTCTTCATTTAGGCCAAGAGGTGGTCAGAAGAGGACAATCTATAAAGTAGCTATCATTAATTTTCTACCTGATTAAGGCTCTGTGAGCCTCCCCCCAGGAATTAGAGTCTAGAACATGAGAGCGAGCAGTGTCCGGGCGTTGCAGGAACTAGCAGACCGAGCCGATCCCAGTGCCCTGAGAGTCAAAAAATCATTCTCTCTTCGGATCCTCCGTGCCCCTCGTCCTGGGCACTGCATCGCTTGCCGGGCGCTCTTGCTTCTACCTCTGCGAGATCTCCATGCCAACCTCCTGCTCCCACTGCTCACCCCTCTCCCTTGCAGCCGCGGAGCCCGCTAGGCCCTTGGGTGCCGAGACCAGAAGCCTGTTCTCCCCAACCCTGACCCTGACCCTCGCCGGGCCTGCTGCTTCACAGAGAATCAAAGCTCTCTGATCTGATTTACCTCAACTTCCTGACCTCTGACCTAACCCACAAGGGACGCATGTCCCTCTCATCTCCTGATCTGCAGTCGTAGAGGAGGAAACTTACCTGTGGTTGCAGGGGACACCTTGCAGGGGCCAGTCAGCTGCAGGCAGGCCTGGGGAGATGACAAGTGCCCGGGGCAGGGCCAGGTATGGCTGCGGGGAGACGACCTGTGGGAGAAGGAGGGCAACTCCCTCCACCAAAAAGAAGCAGTGAGGCTCTGGGCTCCAGCGCAGAGCCCTCATGGCTGTAACTGTTTATCCAAAGGTGAAAAATTTGGGGCGCCTGGGTGGCTCCATCGGTTAAGCGGCCAACTCTTGATTATTGACTCAGGTCACGATCTCAGGGTAGTGGATTGAGACCAGCATGGTGCCTCCTTAAGATTCTCTCTCTCCCTCTGCCCCCCCCACCCCCCCCCACTTGCTTGGTCTCTAAAATAAATAAAT
>NC_048227.1:6467018-6501108 GCF_002007445.2 Ailuropoda melanoleuca
CAGGGAGGGGGCGGGGCCGAGGCTGGCGGGCGCGGGGAAAATGGCGGCGGCGGCGAACGGGACTGGAGGGAGCAGCGGGATGGAGGTGGATGCAGCAGGTAACGGGCCTCGCGGGGGCGGCCTCTGGTGACGCCCCTCGGGGAGGGACGAGGCCCCCCTGGACTCCCGGGAGGAGTCAGCAGGCGGGACGGCAATACCGCCCCCTGGACTACTTGCGGGAGGGATGTATGGCTCCGGCTCTGCCGTCTCCCGCTCGCAGCTTCGGGGCAGAACGTGCGGCCCCGACTCTCACTCGCCCTCCTTTTTCTCCACCCTCAGTAGTCCCCAGTGTGATGGCCTCCGGCGTGACGGGGAGCGTCTCCGTCGCTCTTCATCCCCTCGTCATTCTCAACATTTCAGACCATTGGATTCGCATGCGCTCCCAGGAGGGGCGGCCTATGCAGGGTGCGTGTTCGGCGTAATTCTCCCACCTCCTCTCCTTGATCACCTCCCCCAAATAGGGGTCTTTGGCCTTTCCGTTCCGGAGTCCGGTTCCCCCTCCCCCAGGTCACCGTGTCTCCAGCATTCGGTTCACACTGACCTCGACCCTTGGGCCGTAATGATGAGGGACAAGATTCCTAACCTCGTGTTTTATGTGTCGTTCTCTCCCCCCAGTGATTGGGGCTCTGATTGGGAAGCAGGAGGGCCGAAATATCGAGGTGATGAACTCCTTTGAGCTGCTGTCCCACACCGTGGAGGAGAAGATTATCATTGACAAGGAATATTACTACACCAAGGAGGAGCAGTGTGAGAGGGGAATAGACCTGGGGAAGAGGAGTGGGAGTAAGAAAAAAGGCAGAGTGGGGAAGATGGAGAGTGTTGGGAAGAAATAGGAGAATAGGACAAGAAGGGGGGAATGAGGAGAGTAGCGGAAAGGATCCCAGAAAAAGAACACATTTAGATATTCCCTGCAAAGACAGTAAAGGATGAGAGTAGAAGGGATTAATTATTTTGAGTTGAGCCAGGAGTTGAGTGGGGAGGGGAGAAGCTGATGAAAAATATATCAGGAGCTTCCAGTTAAGGGAGGGTGATTTAAAGAAATTCTCTGTGCTCTGGCTCTTTCTCTGCAGTCAAACAGGTGTTCAAGGAGCTGGAGTTTCTGGGTTGGTATACCACTGGGGGGCCGCCTGACCCCTCCGACATCCACGTCCACAAGCAGGTACACGTGCTCACGATTATGTGCTGGAGCAGAGCACGAGGGTGAGGGGAGGGGGAAAGATGAGCTTTGACACGTCCACCATTCCCTCTTCCAGGTGTGCGAGATCATCGAGAGCCCTCTGTTTCTTAAGCTGAACCCTATGACCAAGCACACAGATGTGAGTAGTACTGACCCCGTGCCTCTTTCATCCTCCTCCCCTGGTCCTTTACGACATCTCTGTTGGGTCGAATCTTCCACCTGAAGTGAATTCTCCCAACAGCAGCCGTGTGCCTTTGGGTTAGTCATTGAACCCCTAAACTGCTTTTTGCCTCCCATGTGAGATGGGGATTATCCTTACTTCAGTGGGTCCTTGGGGAGATTAGTTGGGAAAAATCTATTGTGGAAGAGCCAAGCCCAACTTCTGGCCTGGGGTAACTTGGGTGCGCTCGCTGTTGGTGAGCGCTGTCTCCTTTGCTTCTTTCCAGCTTCCCGTCAGTGTTTTTGAGTCTGTCATCGATATAATCAACGGAGAGGTAATGCCCTACCCTTCCACCCTCTGATTCTGCCCCTGGCCTTTCCTGCTTCTGACTCTGCCTTGGTGCCCCGTAGGCCACCATGCTGTTTGCGGAACTGACCTACACTCTGGCCACGGAGGAAGCTGAACGCATTGGCGTCGACCACGTGGCCCGAATGACAGCCACAGGCAGCGGCGAGAACTCCACTGGTAAGGAAGGCTGGAGGGGCTTCCTTGGCCGTGGCGCTGGGAAGTCCCGCCATGTGCCTTTTCCTCCGTGGCTTGTTCCTGTCCCCCTGCAGTGGCCGAACACCTGATTGCGCAACACAGCGCCATCAAGATGCTGCACAGCCGGGTCAAGCTCATCTTGGAGTATGTCAAGGCCTCCGAAGCAGGTGGGACAGGTGTCTCCCTGGTATTCATACCACTTTTCTTCTCCCTCCTGGGGAGGAGACAGCTTCCACATTAATGCAGTCCTTTTGTGCCTTTAGGGGAGGTCCCCTTCAACCATGAGATCCTGCGGGAGGCCTACGCCTTGTGTCACTGCCTCCCAGTGCTCAGCACAGACAAGTTCAAGACAGACTTCTACGATGTGAGTGTGAAACCCAGGCCGGGGAGGTGGGGCTTACGGACATCTCCGTATGTAGGACCTGGGACAGTCCGCTGTTCCCGGGGCAACTGGTCCGTTTCTTCCAGCAATGCAACGACGTGGGGCTCATGGCCTACCTTGGCACCATCACCAAGACCTGCAACACCATGAACCAGTTCGTGAACAAGTTCAACGTCCTCTATGATCGACAAGGCATCGGCAGGCGGATGCGGGGGCTCTTCTTCTGAGAGGGTACTTGAAGGGACGATGCACAGGTCGGACAATGGTCCCCCAGGGGAGGGGTGTCTCAGTCCCGTTAGAGAAACCTCCTGTCGATAATAAAAGGGGAGCAGCCCCTCAGCACCCCTTCCAGTGGCTCTGTCCTCTCTGTTGGGCACCACACAGCTTTCTCAACTTGGATCTTAAAAAGAGGCCTTCGGTTCCAGCCTTGCTCAGGCACGACAGCCTGCGGTGATGGGGTGCTCACTGCCACTTGGGGTGACCCCATGTCCGGTCCAGTGGATACGTCTACGTGGAGCCAAAGGCTGCTGGCTTCCGCCCCAGCAGGCTCTGTTCTCTGAGGTCTCCCTGGGACAGCAGTGCAGAGACCAGCCCTACACATTTGACCGATGACCGTTTGTCCACGCTAAGCGAGTTTGTCTTTTCTGGATAGCCCTGAAGTTCTGACCCTACGGGCACTGTTCATTGCCAAGGAAGAGATTTCTCTCGTTGCTAATGCTCACTGAGTGCTTACGACAGGGAGACCTACACCTGACCCAGGGGCGCCTTACCCCTCGCAGGCAGAGGCTCTGGAGGCCATACTAGAGGCCAAGTGCGAACGTGGGGACTGGTACTTGTGGCCATCTGTGTGAGGTGTCCTATCTATCTCCCTGTGCCAGCCTCCAGCTCGCTGTCCCTCACCCCTGAACAGAGCTTTAGAGTGGGAGTTGGGGACGAGGGAAAGTCTGAGCTTTGAGGCATTTTAGGAAGTAGAAAAGGAGAGCTGTTGGCTTGGAGTTTTCTGCAGTTCATACTGGCGCGCTCTCTCCAGAGCCGGGGGGCACAGTAGGACCGAGAAGGGGATTGGAGCGAAGATCCAGCTTCCACGCCAACTTGGCACAGCGGGACTTAGGCTGGGGACACAAGGCGTAACAGTACCTGGCAGGTAGAGTGGGCGCCTTACTCGCTAAATTTATGGGGTGGACGGGATAAGACATGCATAAGGGAACAAGGTCAGAATCTAGAAAACTCCTAACACCCTGTTTGAAGAGATCAAAGCAATCTGCAAACAAACACTTTATTGGCAAAAAGAATAAAACAAGTGCAGCTCAGGAGAAAAGGAGGGGGGTCCTCCTTTCTCCTCAGAGGCATCATGAGCTCTTCCAAGGAAGGGGGAGGTCAGCACACGGAAGGAACTCGGAGTAGACCCCAGCATCTCTCAAGCCGGATGGAATCAGACAAAAGTGATCCGTGTCCGGGCGGTATTAACCTGCCAGACGTTTAACTCCTCGTACTCATCTAGAGCCGCCTGGAACTGGGCAGGAGTGAAGCCACGGGACACACAGCGCTGCTCTGCCTCTGCGAACCGCACGCTCCGGCCCTCGGAGACCAGCTCCCGCACGGTGGCAAATATCACATCTGCCGGCCTCTGGGTCCTGAAGGGAACAGCGGGGGTGTGCGCGCTCAGCCCTCCGAGGCAGACACCACACGCGTGTGGACCACAGAAGCCCCAAGGTTGAGTAGCTGGGGCGGGAAAGCCCAGCCCCGGGGGGCTCACCTGGCCGGCTGCCCCTTGTCGCCCAGCAGGGAGTCCTTGGACATCTCCATGAGCCTTATGGCTTCGTTCACATCCTCCTTCTCCACCGTGTCCACCAGCCGCAGCCGCGCCTGCGGGGAAGGGAGGGAGAGATGGGCACGGAAGGAGGGGATGGGACAACACCGCCCCCCCCGCCCCCCAGCTCTAGCTTTCAGGAGGGCGGCCCCGAAGATGCGATGAGAGCCCCCCGCCCAGCAGCCGCAGTGCGGGGCCGGCACTGTCAGACCGAGACAAGTGCAATGCGCGGGCAGCGTCCAGCAATTGCCCAAGTCTCCGCCTTGCAACGCTGGCCAGTCCCGGGCTTCCGCTGTCCTGTGAGGGAGACCAGACCCTTCGGAGCTCCCCTGGGCTCCCCAGCACGACAGACAGAGCAGGGGGAGCTTGGCCAAGAAGGTGACTGGCAGAGATCGCATCCCCGGGGCTCGGGAAGTGCTGGCTCAGCAGTAGGTCAGGTAATCACGCTACCTGCACGAACAGCACTTTGGAGCCCCCGGGACCAAGGTCCAGGGTGTGTGGACAGAACTGCAGGTTTCTAGCAAGGAGCTAGGACACGGGGAGCGAAGGCGACCCCCTCACCACGCCCCCCCCCCGCCCGAGGCTGGAAAAGTGGGAGCCTGCCTCTCCCTCCGGGGACGCCGTGTGTGCCCTACCGGAGCAGCAAGTACCCACAGTGCGGTAGCACGCAGGACCGCTATCTGCACTGTCAGCACTTTAGCACCGGCAGGGCCTGAGTGGGAGGGAGGCGGCCGCAGGCACAGCGGGGCGGGCTGCCCGGGGAGCGTCGGAACGGCCCCCCGCCAGCAGAGCGGCCTGGGCGCTCACCAGAGCCGTGGACAGCCGCAGGATGGCCAGCAGGGTCCGCGCCGAAGTGTAGGTGGCGTCCTTGCTGGCCCAGGCCTCCCGCCGCATCTCCACGTACGCGGCCGTGATATAGTCGGCCAGCGACTCTGGCACCGCGGGCTGCTTCTCCCGGCACATGGCGATGTACCGTCTGCGGGAGATGAGGTTCATGGGAAAGCAAGGCTGGGAATTTTCCATTTAAGCAAAAACTTGGGGGATGGGGAGGGGGCAGTTTCAAGTAGCAAAACAAATTCACTTGAGCATCACTGATGGTGGTCTCCAAACAACACATTACAAATGATTTCTAGGAAGTTCTCAGAAAAAAGATTTTATGGAATAAATCCATCTGTCACAAGAGATGGTCAAATCCCCTCCCCTGAACCTAGGACAGGGGGCGGGGGGAATACACCTGGCCGAGGGGAGAACTGAGGGCTCACTGGGGCCCCTCGGAACCAACAGATCAAATACGGCAAGCAGCACCCAGCCACTCCTGATGTCAGAACCTGCCTCCCCCGAGACAGGCACCTGGTGAGAAAGGGTCTGATGCCAGGTTCTTCTTGTGAGGCCACGGGGTGGTACTGAAAAACCCGTCCCAGGAGACGCATACACAGCCCGAGCTGCTGCCACACGGGGTGCGGGGGGGAGGTCAAGCACCCCGCCCTTGCCCCAGCTCTCCTACCTCATCAGCTTCATGTCCAAAGGCTCAAACTGCGCTGGGGGCTGGCGGCTGTGCTGGTGCACGTAGGTGATGTGCTGGGCCAACCTGGTGAGAGAGCAGGCAAGTAGACACGTCCTCCTGGGGGCTACATGCCCCGTCCCACCCATGTCCCAGCTCACCATCCCTTCACGGCGCGGCAGGGAGGCTCTCCCAGGAAATCGTCACTAGGGTTTTAGTCCTGACCCCCTATCCCCTGAAGCGCCATGGACTAGCTCCTGTGTTAAGAGGAGAAGGCTCTGGAGTTCCCGCCAGCAGGGTACTGAAGGAGTTTCCACACCTCCCTCCCTCCAGACCCTCGGGGTGTGTGCCCTGGAGAGTTGAGCTCCACTCACCGTAGATCATTGTCCCGGTCAGGCCGGTCCTGGATCAGCCAGAGGAGATCAAACCGGGAGAGCAGCGCGGCAGGAAGCTGTATGTTCTGCTCCAGGCTGCGGCGAGGGTTGTAGCGCCCGTAGGCAGGGTTGGCGGCAGCCAGGATGGAACAGCGGGCGTTGAGCGTGGTGAGAATGCCGGCCTTGGCAATGGAGATGGTCTGCTGCTCCATGACCTCGTGGATGGCCGTGCGGTCCGCCTCGGCCATCTTGTCGAACTCGTCGATGCAGCACACGCCCTGGTCCGCCAGCACGAGGGCCCCGCCCTCCAAGGTCAGCTCTCCGCTCACGGAGTCCCTCAGCACAGCCGCCGTGAGCCCCACTCCCGAGGAGCCCCGGCCCGTGGTGTACTGGCCTAAACGGCAGGATCAGGAAAAAAGCAGACACGCTGAGGAAGAGGAAAAGAACAGGGGAAGAAGCAAGAATAGGGCAGATGTGAGGCCCACACTGGAACCGCTCTACCGACCCACCAGGTCCAGGCCTTCCTGAGACAGCTGAAAATTGAGTGTTGGCACCGGAACCACCTCCCGTCCCTGACCCCCCAAGGCACAGAGAAGCATGGGGGCCCTACTATCTGGTACATTCACCGCTCCCTGGGTTTGGTTACTCACTGCGGGGTGCCAGGCGATCGATGTAAGACAGGAGCTGAGACTTGGCCACACCGGGATCCCCCATCAGGCAGATGTTGATGTTGCCTGGAAGAAGAATTGAACCCCCAGGTAACCTTCCTTCCTTCCATGCAAGTTGCCCAACAACACACACTCTCGAGATCCTCCCCAATGCCCGTTATTTCTTCTCATCCCTCCCTGTGTCCACGAAGCCCAGGTGCTGACTCTTTTACTCTGTGACACAGACGTCACAGATTTGATCGGTGTCACAGAACACTGGTCCTTGACATCCTGGCTCCCTCCCAACTGCCCCCTCATCCCCCCCTCACCTCTAATCTTCATGCCCCGAGGAGACTGGTCCACCCCTCCCACCAGCAGCAGCAGCAGGGCCTTTTTCACGTCTTCGTGCCCGTAGATCTCTGGGGCAATGGAGGCCGCCAGCTTCTCATAGAAATCCTCCTCTGTGGGACAGTTGAGAGTACTTGAGGGTGGGATTGGGGGGGGTGCCAGGAAGAAATTCCCGCTCCCAGGCTCCCCAAGGCCACTCACCTGCAATCTGCCTCAGCTCTTCCCTGCTTAGCTCTCCAGCCGCAGACTCCTCGTCCTCATTCTTGTTCATCTTCACGACCCGATGGGCTTCCAGGTAGGTCTCAGAGAGGAGACCCTGGGGCAGGAAAACACCAGGGCAGAGATGCAGGCCCTCTCGCTTGCCCGTTCCCCCGACTCCCTCAGCAGTTCCTGACAAAAGCCTCTGTGTTACTTCACCACTGACGGTTCTCTCTGCGGGGACAGCGGGAGCGGAGGAGGAGGAAGGGAAATCTCTTCCTCCTCCTTTCAAGCCCCTTTCTTACCTGTACCACCTGCCGGAACCCAGTGCGCAGGATCGGCAAGAAGATGCCAGTGACACTGACGTGGTCCCCGGGCTGGGCGATCCGTGTGTTCTCGCCTTCTACCAGCACAGTGATGCTACGAGGGATGTTTCCCACAGGCACTTGGTCGCTCTACAGGGGACAAGGCCCACGGGCAAGGAGGAAGGAACACGAAGCCTATGAGGACCTCATCTTCCGGGCTCAGGCATCCCACCCCCTACTTCTCAGCCTCAGACGAGCCGATGGAAGCGAGCCCGAGATCTTCTTTGCCCCTTCCTAACTCAACTAGAAAGTTCAGTTTAAACCTCCCTCCTGCTCTAGGTGACCTCCCTTGCCTCAGCCTCTTGTTCTTCCTTCCTTCCGTTGAGTGCAGAACCTGAGGGGACCCCCGACTCCACCTTCCCTGGGGCCACGTACCCCAAACTCACATGTTCCTGCATCTTCATCTCCTGGAACTTGATGAATTTGGAGCCACGCGTCTGCAGATACAGCCGCCCTCCTGAGCGGTTGGTCTGGCACTCTTGGCTCGGGCACATGATCAGAGGCATGAAAGTAGGGGACTGGATCTGGGATGCGAGAAAGGAAAGCGGAAGGAAACGGAGTCTGTTACCAAGTCAACACTTCCTCCTCACAGTACACACCACCAACTGGAAACAAGGTCTTGACCTATCCTGAGCTGATAAGGATACGAACCAAGAACACAAAATGGATGAAAACAGCACTACAAACCGGAAAAAAAAAAAGACACGTGAACACAGTCACGTTTTACAATGAAGACAACAAATAACACATAAACATCAGCAGAGAAAACCAGTTCTGAGGGAAACCACCACCAATTAAGTGCATTCCTATTTCTTGCTCCATACATACCGGCTGGTAGGTCTCTGCCCCACACTGGTCACACGTGTAAGTGGCCACCACCATTCTGGGTTTGACTTCCGAGACACGAGTGACGATTCCACGCACAGTGACCAATTTCCCCACAGAGTCAGCCCGTACTTCCCGGATCACGCGAGGCTTGTTACTGCTTGGGCCTTGAAAATACAGCTCACTAGGGGTAGAAAAGGGTCATGAGGAAGGTCCTGGAGAACAAATTCCCACACCCTTCCCCCTGAAACCACTCACAATCTGCGCATGAGCTCAGGAGGGTACTGGTTCTGCGGGCTTCGGGCTGCCCTGGGGTCTCGGGTCCGCTGCTCCATCATCAGCCGGTGCTCGATGTAAACATCCAGAACGTCTTTGTTTACCACCTGAAAAAAGATAGAAAAACGAATAGCAGGGTGAAGGAAGATGATAAAGGGCACCACACGGAAATTACTGCCCTCTTTCTGCCAACTCAGAAAACCACCAGTATCTGAGAAGCTTCCCGAAAGCAACCTGTTCCCTACCCTCCACTTTTCTGCAACCGCTCACCTCCCTCTCCTTGTACTGAGGCAGCAGCTCTTGTACGGCATCGGCGAAGAGTCTTGCGTAGCGTCTGGCGTTCTCACAAATCGAGTCCACCAACTCGGGGTCATCCTCAGCTACGTCGTCTAGGTCTACGTACATTGCCACTTGCTCCCGATGAGCCAGTCGAACCTGCGGTAGGGAAGAGACGGCAACAGAGCCACGCTTACCCTGCTGGGCAGTATCCGCCACCCACAAGGGAGAGAGCAGCAGGAGACTCGCTTCTCAGCACTCAAGACAGCCTCCGAACTCCTCAAGAACAGTCTGATCTTACGCGTGTACAATTACATCCACTTACTGTGTTAAATACATCGCCGAAGGGGTCACCCTAGAGCATGTATCTAACGAAATAAGCCAAGCCACCTCTTACAGCTCCTTAAGCAAGCACCCCTTCCCTCCATTTTATCTTAGACTCACCAACTGGTTCCCATACTTGAATTGCTTCTTGCCAAATTCATCATCCTGGTAAAACTCTTGCAGGAATTTCTTAACCTTTTCTGGAAGGAAAATGTAAAATCACGAGAATCAGTCTTCCAGATACTTTACCGCGAACCCCCTTGATATTAATCTAAAAAACTCGCTTTCACTTACAAAACGTATGAAGGAATCAGTTTACATGAACATCTAAGTAAGCCTTCGTAATTCTCCCCAAGTAGGGCAGAACTCCTTCTAACAAATCTGTTCTGACCTAAGGAAGGAGAAGGGGCCCGGGCAGTTAAGACCATTACCCAACAACCTCCCCCCCACCCCCTGCACCCCGGGAATTCCAGTCTCTGTCTTAAAAATCTCAGTACTCTTTCCCAAAGACCTCCCACACCCCGCCACACACTCCGAGCTCAAGGTTCTCAGCTTTTCTTCCAGGTGTAAGGTTTCCCCTTTTCTTTCGGTCTCCCCAGTCTTTCCACTAGGCCCGTCCTCCACCCCACCCCCTCTCCCGCCACTGCTTCCGCTCTTAGTAAACAAAGAAGCACATGGGCCCAGAAGCAGCCGCCTCACAGCCCGGGATTCCTCCGCCCAGGGCGGGAGCCCGTCCGGCGATTGGCCGCCTCGTCCAGGGCCACTCCGTCCAACCCACCACCTCCTCTCTCGGGCTCCCGCGAAGCCCCCCAGTTCCAGGCACGCCCCCACCCCGAGCTGCTCTTTCCAAGGCCGCCGCGCGGAAGGACACTGTTTACACACGACACTACCTCCAGCAACGTCGCGCAACTTCCGCCCGCCTTCACTTCCGCTTGGAGGTTGGCCTAAAATGGCCAATCCCGGCGCGCAGCGGCCTGGGCCCGCCCGCCCCCGGGACTCCGGCGCGTCTCTGGAGGACGCGGGCGCTCCGAATGCCTAAGAGCACGGAGGAAGGCGGATCCGGGGTGCCCGTCCCTGAGGACGCAAGCCCTTAGACAGGGTCTCCTGCGGTCTAGGTCTCTCCCGGGCAAGACCCTTCCGTCTGGGGCTCCCAGTCCGGCTGTCCACCCCCCCCGCCCGCGAACCCCCACTCCTTCCCCGAACAAGATGACCGGCTCTTCTCCGACCTCGGTGGCCCGCGCGCCTCCCAGGCACCGTCTGCCTCTGCCCCGCCGCCTCCCGACCCTGCCTCTGGCCTCGCGCGCCGAGCCGGGCCCCCGAGGACGCCGGCTCACACCAAGAGGTGTTGGCCGGGAGGCTTCCCGCGCAGGACGTTCCGCCCAAATTTGCATACCCTCACCTTTCTCGAGCACGTAGTCCTTAACTGCCATCGCCCGTGCGGCAGCAGTTGGCAGGTTCAAGGCTCTCACTCCCCGGACAGCAGAAAGCGTCCGCGCGGCGGGCTATTGCCGACCAACCGAAATTGGCGCGAAACGTCGCGCCCCACGTGACCGCCGCCGCTGCGTTCGGGCCTATCAGAGAGGAGGCCTTTCGCCCCGCCCAGTCGCCCGCAGGCTCCAGCCTCGACCAATCATCGGGCGAACCTGGGCTGAGTGACGGGGCAGCGGCGCGGGCACCGGGAGGGAAAGGCGGGGTGGGGCGGGGCGGGCGCCGGGTTTCCCGCGGTCCGAGCTGGCAGGGGCGGTGGAGAAATTGTTCTTAAAGGGCCAGGCCGCGCGCGTCCTTTTGTTCCGGGGCCTCAGGGCGGGGCAGGCCCAACTTTCGCTGTCTCCTTGCTTACTCTCCAGAACCGCCATGATCTCCCAGTTCTTCATTCTGTCCTCCAAAGGGGACCCGCTCATCTACAAGGATTGTATCCTTGACTTGCGGGGCGGGAGGGGGGCCTGGGTGGGAGTAGTGCCTCAGAGCCAGCCTGTGTCGCCGACTCCTTAGCTGTCCGTCCACCGGTCAGTCCGCGGGGACAGTGGCGGCCGCGATGTGGCCGAGCTCTTCTACCGGAAGCTGACGGGACTGCCCGGAGATGAGTCCCCGGTTGTCATGGTAACCAGTGGCGGGGAGTCGCGTAGGCTCCCGGCGGGCGGGGGTGGGGGGCTGTTTCCCTGAGAGCTTCTGCTTGGGGGAGTACCTTCTGCCAAATCATCCGAGCGACAGTTTCTCGAGCGCTAACACTATACCGGGCACAGCTCCGCCACTCCGGGGTAGGTACTGGGGGGCTACCTCCGCTGACACATTAGGCAGCTGGCCCCCCGTCGGGGGGGGTGGTCCTCGCTCGCCCCAAGGCCCACCGCTAGGAATTCTCGAGGGCGCTGAATCACAACTCTCTTCCTAACGCTCTCTTCCCCGCCTCTGCCTCAGCACCACGATGACCGTCACTTCATTCACATCAGACACAGCGGCCTCTATTTGGTGGCCACGACTTCAGAAAACATTTCTCCCTTCAGCCTCCTAGAGCTGCTCTCCCGGTGAGGAGGGCGGGGCTGGGCACCTGGGCGCGGGGATGCGACCGTGGGAGCGTATGCACACTCCGTCCTGTTTCTCAGGTTGGCCACTCTCCTGGGTGATTACTGTGGCTCCTTGAGCGAGGGGACCATCTCCCGCAACGTGGCTCTTGTCTACGAACTCCTGGATGAAGTGCTGGTGAGGGCCAGGGATCTCCCCCACCGCACCCCAGGCCCTGCAGACGTGTGCTGTGATGGGGAGCTTAGTCCATTCATTTTCACCCCTTTCCTCCGCTGACCATCCAAGGGCTGTCCTTCCTCTGCCTGCAGGACTATGGCTACGTACAGACCACGTCCATGGAGATGCTGCGTAACTTCATCCAGACCGAGGCTGTGGTCAGCAAGCCCTTCAGCCTCTTTGACCTCAGCAGCGTTGGCTTGGTTAGTCAAGGGAAAGAGGAGGAGGAGGAGGGTTGGTGGGTAATGTCAAACCTGAAGATCGTTGCTTTGGGTGCTTTCCAGTTTGGGGCCGAGACGCAGCAGAGCAAAGTGGCCCCCAGCAGTGCAGCCAGCCGCCCCGTCCTGGCC
The DNA here is from genome assembly GCF_002007445.2 of Ailuropoda melanoleuca. NCBI lineage: Eukaryota > Metazoa > Chordata > Mammalia > Carnivora > Ursidae > Ailuropoda > Ailuropoda melanoleuca. The sequence continues at coordinate 6,479,350 of NC_048227.1, forward strand.
AGCCGCTCTGACCAGGTGAGGGCGGGCGTCGTGGATTTGGACCCTCTGATTTTTTTCTGGGACACCAGAGATGGAGATCCTGGCATTGTTAGACATGGATAATTCCTTCCCTTACCCGTGTCCCTGCCCCAGGGTCCTAGCCTCCACTGCCCTGTCCTTTCTGCCTGTCCACTTTAGAATACAGGCTGTTCTGCCTCCAAGCGTCCAAATCCCCTCTCTTCCTCAGAGCCAAAAGAACGAAGTGTTTTTGGATGTGGTCGAGAGGTTGTCTGTGCTGATAGCATCCAATGTAAGTTTGGGCCCCCAACCCTAGAACTGAGGACAGATGGCATTTGGGAAATGTACGGGGAGGTGGGTGTCATCCCTGGGCCTTGAGCTCTCTGCCACTTTTAGGGCTCGCTGCTGAAGGTAGACGTGCAGGGAGAGATCCGGCTCAAGAGCTTTCTTCCCAGTGGCTCTGGTGAGAAGTCTGCAGGCTTGGCCCAGGGTGGGCTCTGGGACAGGCTCTTTGGTGCCGTTTGGTGGTATCTGGCAGCCTTTTCTGACATTCTTTTATCTGACAGAAATGCGCATCGGCTTGACCGAAGAATTTTGTGTGGGGAAGTCAGAACTGAGAGGTGAGAAGAAAGTAGGTCTCTCTTTCCTACGTAGAGGTCACTGCCAGAAGTTGCGTGGAACACAGAAACAGGTTCTCCCCCAGCTCTTCCCTGTTGCTCTCTTGCACAGTGTGGGTTCCAAGAGGAGACTTTCTCTCCGTCCAGGTTACGGGCCGGGGATCCGTGTGGATGAGGTCTCATTTCATAGCTCGGTGCTTCTGGAAGAATTTGAGTCTCATCGAATTCTGCGCCTACAGCCCCCACAGGGCGAGGTCAGGATCGGGCTGGCCTTGCATGTTCCATCCACCATGGGGAAGGGAGTTAGTTCAGGGGCGAGGAGACCAACCTGACCTCCGTTCCTGTCTGGTCTCAGCTGACTGTGATGCGGTACCAACTCTCAGATGACCTCCCCTCCCCGCTCCCCTTCCGGCTCTTTCCCTCTGTGCAGTGGGACCGAGGCTCAGGCAGGTGAGACCATTTCCCTGTTCCAGAACTTCTCTGAAGTCTAAGCCAAGACAAAGATGTTCCCAAAACTCATTATGGAGGAGTGGTGGTAATAGGGTACAAGTCAGAAAAAGACACCCTTCCCTCAGCGTGGACTCAGCTCTTAGTGGATTCGCTGGGGCACGACCCACCCAGCAGCCATGCACAGAGGCCCTGGGGGGGGGTTGGTGAGCTGCCAGCGAGTGACACTACTGTGCCCTTCCACGCAGGCTCCAGGTTTACCTGAAGTTACGATGTGACCTGCCCCCAAAGAGGTATGAGTGGGGGTTAGCCAAGCCTAGTTCTGTTACGTGGGGTAGGACCCAGGGCCCACATACCTATTGCTCCCGCCTTCAGCTGCATCCACCGGTAGCACTTGGGCTGAACCCTGGCTGTGATGCTAATGAAGAGTGGGAACTGGTCACTCACTGACTTCCAGGGACTGACTCTGTTCCTCTGTTCTTTGTAGCCAAGCTCTCAATGTCAGGCTGCACCTTCCCCTGCCACGAGGGGTGGTCAGGTTAGTGGGTGAGCCGCAGGGGCTTGGGAGGTCGCACCAGCTTCCCTGGACAACAGGGTGGCCCCGGGAAGGGTGGAACTGGCCTGCCCCAGGAAGACAGGACTGAGCGCAGCGCCTCTCCAAATTCCAGCCTGTCTCAGGAGCTGAGCGGTCCCGAGCAGAAGGCAGAGCTGGGGGAGGGAGCCCTTCGCTGGGACCTGCCTCGGGTTCAGGGCGGCTCCCAGCTGTCAGGCCTTTTCCAGGTACAAGCCGTTTACTCTCGGAGACCCTCTCCTCCACCTGCACGTTCAGCCCCACCCCACCCCTCCTCATGCGGTGGGCCTCCCTGCCCTCCGTCCTCTCTGGGCCTCAGTACCCGTCCCCGGCCTCTGTCCCTTACAGATGGATGTTCCGGGCCTCCCTGGGCCTCCTGGTCAAGGACCCTCCACCTCGGCCCCTCTGGGCCTGGGCCCCGCCAGCCTCTCGTTTGAACTTCCCCGGCACACGTGCTCCGGCCTCCAGGTTCGCTTCCTCAGGCTGGCGTTCAGACCCTGCGGCAATGCCAACCCCCACAAGTGGGTGCGACACCTAAGCCACAGCGATGCCTATGTCATCCGGATCTGAGGCTCCCCAAACGAGGACACGGGCAGCAAAGATGGTCATCTGTGGAGCTGGAGAGGACGATACTGTCTTTTCCACCCTTCTGGCCCGTGGCGATGGATCTGGCTCAACAATCCTGAGTCCTGGGAGTCCAGGAGACCAGTCTTGGTCGACAAGTTTGACCTTCCCGTGGCACCGGACACAGGAAGGGCTGAGGTGGATCAGAACTTACAAATCAAACTTTTATTCTGAGGAACTGGCTGTACAATATCTAAAAAAAAGTAACACGGAGGAAGCAAACTATTACTTCCTTCCACCCCACCTGTGTGTGTGTGTGTGTGTGTGTGTGTGTGTGTGTGTGTATGTGTATGTGTCGGGGACAGAACACTGGCAGGTGTGCAATGGCATTAAGGCGCAGGCTGAGGGGAGCCAGATCCAGGGGGCTGGGAGCCATTAGCTTTTGGAGTCCCTGGAGCTGGAGGGGGGCTATCCCCAGCTTCCTGTTTCCCCCCACAGAGGGCACTGCCTCCAAGCGGGGAGGGGGCAGAGGATGGGGGAGGAGCTGGAGAAGGATGGGAGGCAGGGCCTCCTTTGCCCTCCCCTGTGGGGGGAAGAGAGACCACGATGTACTTCTGGACGCTGCCGGGCCCAGAGGGAGCAGTGCTGGGGGGTGCGGTGGTGGCCGTGGAGACCAGCTTGACGATGGGCTGCACGCTGGGGACAGTGGTGGTGACGGGAGAGGTAGTGGTGGAGCCTGAGCCGGGGGCTGAGGTGCTGAGGGACAGGACCTAGGGGAAGAAAGGAAAGGCGCTGCCTGGGGGAGGAGTCACCTGCTCAGTGGGACAGCTGGTAACAGTTCACGGGCTTAGGAGCCTGGAGGCTGCGCCAGCTCTGAAAGCCATGCTCGGATGAGCAGCCGTGGCCTCACGGGCCTCCTCCAAATGCCCCTTCCTGCTCCTGTCTTTGGGCCCAGAGGGAAGCGGGTTCTACTCTGGAGCCCCCCGGGTACTTGAAGGTAACCCTGGTCGTGCTCCCCACCATCCCTGGTCCCACGAGGCTCCCAGTACCTGCTGGGTGGAGGAGGCGCTGGAGGAGGACGACATTACAATAAACTTGGTCGGAGGAGGGGACGGCTGAGGCGGGGCGGCGGCTCGTGCGGACACCAGCGTCTGCATGGGCAGTGCGATGGAGCCCGGGACCTTCAGCAAGCCAGGGGTCCGAGGGCCGGGCTGCGGGGCCTGGGAGAGGGTCAGTGTGGGCCGGGGCTGCACGGACAAGAGGCGAGAAGAAAACATCAAGGTCTAAGAAAAGGAAGGGCACCTGTTGCTGCTGCTCGGCGGGTCTGATGGGGTTGGGGAATCCTCCACTAAGAGGGCCAGACTCCCCCAACACTGCTCACTCAGAGGGCCCTGTGTTTTCCAAAAGTGAGCTCGTGTCTGAGATCCCCCCCATCCCTCTTCTTCACCAAACCCCTCCTCCCCCATCACGGACCTGAGTGATGGTCAGAGTGGTCCTGTTGACCTGCTGAGCCTGCAGAGCGGCCTGGGCCCGGGCCTTGACAACGTGGGAGCAGAGGAGGGGTCCGAGGGACCCAAATTCTGCCCGATAAGCATCTTGATTGTCAGGTGGTAGGCGCAGCTTTGCCAGAACAGGGGCACAGTGTTTCTGCGGAGAAAGCAAAGAAAAGCCAATAGGTGGGGGGCTGGGCCCCTCAGGAAGTGTGACAGGTAGGGCGTGAGAAAGAAAGCACCCCGAATTTCAGTATGTTCCTGGCACAGGTCGGACTGCTGGGACAGCCGTGTGTGTGAGGACTGCTGGCTTTTCTTCAGGAGAGAACAAGCACCCACTGGTGTGACTGGGTGACTCGCTGAATACACTGGTGATTTCTAAGGGGTGGCTGGTCCACAGGGTGATGCCTTGTACGAAATGGAGCACAGTGACGTGGAAGCCTCGGGCAGTCCTGTCTAGGGCATGTCCTGGGCTGAGACCTAGGACCTCTCATTTCCTACTTAACCTCTTGGCGCCTTGGTCTCCGTCTGCAGAACAGTATTGGACTCTGACCATACAAGGCAAAGACAAATAAAAGCAAATAAAAGACAACCATTGCCTGCTGAACATTGTACCCGTGTGTGTGTGGGGGGGAGTGGGAGTGGGAAGAAGAGGGAGGGCAGGCATGGGCGCTCTGGTCACCAGGAGGAGGCTTTGCACGTGGTCAGCTCCGATGCGGTCGATGTTGCTCAGCACGGGGCCGTCCAGGACGCTGCGGATCCGCTCCCCCTCCTGCTGCAGCCGTGGCAGAATCAGAGTCTTGATCACCTGTCGGAAAGGAAGGGGAGAAGCCAGGAGTCCTGGGTCACCACGGGGTCTCCTGGGTGGGGCTCTTGCTCACTAGGACCCACGATACCTCCTTTCCCCCAGGGCTCCCCGCCACACCGCGGGGGCCTCACATCGTGTCCCAGTTCTGCCAGGCCTGCGATGGAGCCATAACGTGTGGTCCACGGAGTCTTCTCGTCCACCCAGCTCTGTAAGGGGAAGGAAGAGAAGCCCGGGTAAAGGAGCCTGAGAGACTAGCTGTTATGGACCAAGTCTCATGAACACACTTTTGCTGTGGGTCATGAAGACATGATAGAAAGAGCCCGAGTTTGAGGCCCTGTCCCTCTGCCCTGTGTTTTTGGTGTCCCTTTCCTCTTGCCACACTGACCCGTCCCCCCGGCTTGGCTGAAGCTCTTCGTCCTGGTCACCACCCTGGGGTGGAGATGTGAAACTGTTTACACTCCTCATTCTTTAAGATTTATTTATTTGGGGGGGGGGTGGGCAGAGGCAGAGGGAGAGAGAGAATCTCAAGCAGACTCCCTGCTGACTGCGGAGCACCGAGGAGCGGGGAGGCTCAATTCCATGACCCCGAGATCATGACCTGAGCCAAAATCAAGACCCGGACACCCAACCGACTGAGCCACCCAGGTGCCCCTACACTCCTCATTCTTGCTCACCTTGGTGAAGGTCTTGGTGATCCGGGACTGGATGTTGTTAGTGGTCGTGCTGAAATGCTTGCAGATCTGGGCCACGAGGCGGGCAGCAAAGTCCCGGAGTGCCCAGTGATTGTCCACATCTGGCCGCAGGCACAGCTGTCTGCTCACAATGCAGGTCATCACCGCCGGAATCAACTCATGCACCTAAGGAAGATGCGGCGAGCTGGCGGATTCTGACAAATGGCTTCCCAGCGGTGGCAGCAAGGTGCCCCGACCCTGGGTGGAGAGGGGAGTGGGCAGGACCGCTCACGTATTTCTCCAGATACAGCGTGGGGTTATCCATCAGCGCCTTCACCATGCGCATCAGGTAGATGAGCAGGGCCAGGTTGTTCTGCACCACATTCACACGGACCTGTGGGAGGGGGTGGCGGGGTGGTGAGACCCTCAGATGAGCTCCCCCGCCGCCTCCTCACTGCCCGGAACCTCATCCTAGGTCCTCGCCGTCGGCCTCCTCACCCCCTCCGAGATGAAGGTGCTGAACCGTGGCAGCATCTGGTAGAGCCCCGGGTCCGTGGCAATGCTCTGCAGGGCCTCCTGTGGGGGGAGTGAGCGAGTGACGTGGGGGCAGAGACCGCAGACAGATCCGTGGGGCTTCCGGGAGAAGGGAGGCCGGGATAAAAGCAGGTCGGGGGGCCTCACCGCTCTCTTGGCCTCACAGGAGCCCACACAGGCTTCAGTGATCTCCTTGTAGTACAGCTGCTGCTCCACAGACAGCTCGTGGATGCTTCGCGGCTTCAGCCGCAGAGGGGCGCCCTCCAGCAGGGGTGGCGCCTTCTTCTCTTTCCCTGGGTGAATTGGGAAGACGGGTTTGAAAACAGGAGAGGCCTGGGACCAGACAGACCTTTGCTCCCCACCCAGTGAGACCTGGGGCCTGGCTCCTCTCAGGGCTCTCCAGCCACAGGTCTCACCCCTTGCCCAGAGCCCAGCCGTCTCACAGCTCACCGCATACCTTTGCGGCAGGAGTCAGGAGAGGCCTGGCCTAGCAGTACTGACCTTTGCCGTCAGCCGGAGCAGCCCCTTGACCTTTGCCTTTCAAGGGTCCATCTTCCTCCTGGCCTGGCTTTGCTGACTTCAGGGGTTCCGTGGCCTCAGCCTTCTGCTGCTCTTTGGGAGCTGGTGGCAAAGCAGTCACAGCAGGAGTGGCAAGAGAGGCAGGGGATGGACAGGAAGGAGAGGGGAGGCGAGACAGAGAGGGGTGGGCTCTGGGGATGGACAAGGCTACCTGGGGGTGGATTCTCCGGGATAGCTGGCTGGCAGCCTTCAATGCTCAGCCAATGAGCTGCGAGGAAAGAAGGTGTCAAGTTGAACGGCTGGACATGGACACCGAGGAGTCACTCCACACTAGGAACGTCTTTTCTGCCCTGTTCCCACTTCCTACAACTCACCAGTGATCTCACGCAGCGGGCTTCTCCACTTGTGACCCCCACCCCCTTTTCCTCCTCCCCGCCACCTTGCTCTCCCCACCCCAACCTTTGAGGCAGACGTCCAAGGGCACTCGGGGCAGAGGGGTATTGATGATGTCGCTCAGATCAACCTCCTTCTCCTCGTAGAAGTAAAGCTCCCGGCCCCCACCAGAGGCGAAACGGAAAGGAATGAACTCCTGAGCATGGAAGCCATACAGTGGCTGTATCAGGAGAGAGAGAGACACCGGGATGAGAAGGGAGCCTGAGGAGGCACGGCTGAAGGCAGGCGCAGCATCTGGGAGGACGGGCCTCACCACCCTGCCCCCACCCTGTCCTGTCTCCATCACCTCGACATTCTTTAGCTTCAGCGCGTAGTCAATGTCACTGGTGGTGAGCTTCTGCCGCTTCCCCATGTGCATGAACTTCAAGGCGTCCTGGCGGGGAGACAGTCAGTCATCTGCTTGACAGCCTGAGCAAGAAGGGGGCCTGAGCAGCACCCCTGATCGGACGCAGGGCTGGGCGGATGGGGCAGGTTACCTGGGCGATCTCCTTGATGCGGTAGCTGACCTCGTCGGTCAGCAGCTGGCAGGTCTCCTCCTGAATCTGCGCGATCCCCATCGACTCGGCCACCACCTTCATCGACTCCGAGGGCAGCACCGTATTGCTGAGCTTCAGCTTCTTCTCCTCGGCCATTCTGCAGCCCCTCTTTCCCTCCCCCAAAGAGCGATACCCCAGGGTGGAGAGATGGAGACCCTGGCAGGGGGATGGGAGATGTGAGTCACCTTTGGGTGTAACAGAAGCTGGCAGCAATCCGATGCAGCGCAACACAAGGACTGAGCTCGGATTCTGTGCCAGTGCTGTGCAAGTGAGGCAGTGAATGGACGTGGCCTTGACTGAAATCCTGGCCCTCGACGCCCTAGCTGGGCTATCTGGGCAAATTACTGACATTCTCCCAGCTCTGGGTTTCTTCCCCTTATGTGGGATGTGGAAAAGGCCTTGTTTCCTAAGGTTGTTTCACGTATACGTTCATCTCTCCCGCCCCTTCTTGCACCATTATTCGTGCCTGACACAAATGTGCAGTAACGGTTAAATACGACGCTCCCACTCTGAGCCTATACACCCGTACAACTGAACGTGACAAAAAAACACACAACCATCCCAACCGGTTCTCACTTTGAATTCACGGCCGTGAACCTCAGATGAACCCCTCACGGTGCCGGGCAATCATACTACACCTCCCTGCACTCAGATACCTCCTCCCTTCCTCACTTCAGGCCATCAGAAGAGACCTCCACAGAATCCCACCATATCCACCAACGTGATAGCCCCCGCGCCCACATCCTCTGGCTTCCCACCTGTTATTTATTTCTTTATTAAAAGATCTTATGTATTTATTTGACACAGAGAGAGAGAGAGAGCACGCACAAGTAGGCAGAGCAGAAGGCAGAGGGAGAGGGAGAAGCAGGCTCCCCGATGAGCAGGGAGCCCGACATGGGATCCCAGGACCCTAGGATCATAGTCTGAGTCAAAGGCAGACACTTAACCGATTGAGCCACCCAGGCACCCCCCTCCAACCTGTTACTTTAAATATTTTATTTTTTAAGAAGGTAGGTTCCACACACAGCACGGAGCCCATTATGGGGCTTGAACTCATGACCCTGAGATCAAGACCTGAGCTGAGATCAAGAGTTGAATGCTTGGGGCGCCTGGGTGACTCAGTTGTTAAGTGTCTGCCTTTGGCTCAGGTCATGATCCCAGGGTCTTGGGATGAAGCCCCGTGTTGGTATCCCTGCTCAGTAGGTAGTCTGCTTCTCCCTCTGCCCCTCCCTGCTGCTTGTGCTCTCTCTCTCTCAAATAAATAAGTAAAAAAATCTTAAAAAAAAAAAAAAAGAGTTGGATGCTTAGCCACCCAGGGACCCCCTACCTGTTAGAGAAGCCGCTTGTGCCCCTCACCAACTCCCAACACTTCCTCCCTACATCACCACCAAGTTTTCAACCTACCCAGTCATTCCTGCCAGCCTACAAAATGGACTTATTCCTCGCATCTTAAGAAAACAAAACGGTGGTCTAGCCATACAATGGAATAGTATTCAGCCTTAAAAAGGAAGGAGATTCAGACACGTGCTATGTCATGGATGAACCTTGAGGACATTATGCTGAGTGAAACAAGGCAGCCACAAAAGGACAAGTGGTGTATGATTCCACTTGTACGAGGTTCGTAGAGGAGTCAAATTCATAGACTCTGCAAGTGGAACTGGGTTGCTGGGGGTAGGACAGGGAAGAATGGGGAGTTAGTGTTCGATGGCAATGGAGATTCAGTTTTACAACATGAAGAGTTCTGGTAGGATGGATGGTGTGACGGTTGTGTAACGATGTGAACATATTTAATCCCACTATATTGGCTACTTGAAATGGCTCAGAATGGTAAGCTTATGTGTATTTCACCACAACTACAAATATAAAACAACATTTTCTTCATTCCACTTTCTCAGCAACATATACCATGTTTCTTGGCTCCTCCTTGCAACCAAACTCCCTGAAAGTTATCTTAACTTTCTAATTCTTCTCTCCTCTCTTGCACCTACTCCAAGCAGGCTTCTGACACCACCAGGTCCCCAAAACCACTCATCAAGGTCACTGATGACTCCACATTGCCGAATCCAAGGTACACTCTCTGTCCTCATCATACCTGACCTGCCAACAGCACACATTATAGCTGACTACTCCCTCCAGAAAACTCTTTACTCCACTGCCTTCCCCTGGCTTTCCTCCTACCTCACTGGTCACCCCCTCTTGGTTTCCTTGACCAGTTCTTCCTCTTCTCATCTGCCTAAGGATGCTGCCTGAGCTCGGTCTTTTGTTTTCTTCTGTAGCCACACTTACTCCATTGATGACGTCAACTACCCTCAATTTTCAATATTACTTATAGGCTGATGATGGCCAAATTTATATTCTCAGCCCAGAACATTCTTCCTAACACCAGATTTGTATATCAAACTGTCAACCTAAAATCTCTTCTAGAATTGAACTCTTGATCTCTCTCCCCACCTGCTCCATTTTTCTTCATCTTCATGGCAATACCATCTATCCAGGCACTCACTCTGTATGTGAGCCCTCACATCAAATCAGCCAGGTGATCCAACCTGATTCCTCCACTCCCACTGCATGGCCAAGTCACCATCATCTCTCGCCTGGTTAACTTCAACAGTCTCCTGACAAGGACTGCTTCCACCCTTGCTCCCCACATCTATCCCAACATAACAGCCAGAGTGATTCTGTCAAAATATAAATCAGACTGGGTCATTTCTCTGCTCAAAAGCCTGTAATGGCTTCCTGTTTACCACAGAGTAAAATCCAAAATCCTAATTACAGTCTGTAAGGCCCTTCATAATTTGGCCTTTCCCCATCACATCTCTGATCTGGTTTCTTTCCTTCTTCCATCTTGATCCGGCCCCATTGTCCTCCTGCTGTTCAAACCTCACAGGGAAGCTCTTGCTTTATGGCTTTTGCTCTTTTCCATCTGCCTAGAATGCTCTTCCCCAGATGCCAGCTCGGCTGCCTACTCCCATCACCCTATTCAACACCACACTCCAATCCCACTCTGCTTTTTCCTCTCATGGCATTTAACATCTACTACTATATACTGTATTGTTTCTAATTGTTTATCACTACCACACCTTCCCCTTCCAGCCCCCACTGTGTGGGCAAAAATCTCTGTAATGCTCACTGATGTATTACAAGATCCCACACTGGTGCATGAGCCACTGTACTCAGTAAATCATTTGTTGAATAAATCAGTGAATTACAAGGCTTAGAGATGTAGGTGCTCAATAAATACACGGTACCGCCATTATCAAGATGAACAAGATATAGGTCCAAGCTTGGAACCTGCTTCGTGACCAAAAGGAGAGCGGCTCGCATTAGGAAGACTACTGTCAAAAGTGTTTAGACTGACTGCGGGGTGTTGATGGGGGCGTGCTGGAGGGGTGAGCACGGGGGCGAAAGAGAAATTTGGTCTCCTCCTCCACTGTTTTAAGTCTTATGTTCAGGGAACACATTTATTCAACACATACTTTGTGCCTGGCGCGGGTATACAAGACGCTGTCGTATCCCAGGTCACTGGCGAACTCTTACTAAGCCTTCAATCCCCTCAGTACCCTCTGCCAGCTCACAAAACATGCTACGACCTCAGGAGCCCCTCAGGTCCGTGGAGTTGGCAGGAAAGCTTCACAGAAGAGGGTTAACTTGAACGAGATGCGGGTAGTGGCTTACCCAGCAAGGAAGCGAGGCGAAGCTCCCCAAGCAATGGGTACAGCGCGGAAGAAGGCGCTGAGAGCCCACCTCAGCCCCCCAACATCCTCCAATGCAAACACACACGCACACACGAAGTCCCCACGCGCACGGACACACAACCCACCGTCCTCCTCCAGGTTCCCAAATAGGCCCTTCAAAGGGCCTAGTCCCGGGCACTCAAACCTGCCCCCGCCAGCCGAACGCCCCACGCATAAAAAGTCTCTCACCGCCGCCAAAGCGCCGCTCACCCGGCGCTCGGCGCCATGTTGGCCCCGCCCCCTCCCGGGAGCAGGTCCTGGCAGAGACGGAGAGGAAGTCACTGCCCCTTCCCCGAGCCGGAATGAGTCTCCTAGGCTCACGGCCTGAAGTGGTTTAAAAAACGAGGTTTTCTGTCTACGTGCAAGAAGCACACCCTCCTGCTGCAACTACTTCAGTTTATACGTTCACCACCCGGCGACCAGGACCCCAGGAGGCGCCACAAAACCGAGGCGGGATAACTGGGCGCGCAATGAGGCCCCACCCCCTTCCGGACCAGGACTGCGCATGCGCCTCCCAAGTCAGACTGGATGGAAATTCCCGCCGACCCCCTCGGAATTTAAAGGGCCCGCTGCCTTCCCGAAGTTGGTTTGAAGGCAAGGGCTTGTAGGTTGTGGACAGCACTTTGCCATGGGTCCTGTGCGGTTGGAAATACTGCTTTTCATTTTGGCTGTGTATGGCGCTTGGGTTGGGACGCCGAAGGCGGAAGACGATGACACAGAACGCTTGCCCAGCAAATGCGAAGGTATCTAAAGGGAGTGGCTCCTATTCGCATCCCTCTGCCCATGTCCTTAATCTGGACCGGACCAAATGGACCGTGATGGGTGGATCACTCGATCTCCTTGAAGACCTGAGGGAGATTCTGGTGGAGCTTGGCTGAATTCGAAGGGGGTCAAGGGAGGGAATGCATAGCGCTACCCCACAACCGTGGCACTACAATTCCCATAGGGCACCCAGAGGAAGTCCTCTTTTTCTTGCTTGCGTAGACCCGGTGATCTGTGGGAATTGTAGTTCAGAGACCATCTGCCCAGGATCGCCCTCTCTACCGAACTTCTAAAGTGTTTCCCCCCATGACACTAAACCTAAACCTGGGGAGCCTGCAGGAGCTGGGTGTGAGGCTCATACCTTGTGAATGTCCTCTGCTCCACCCTTAAAGAGACGCTCTCAAATTACAGGCCCCCCGCCCCCGCTCTTCTGGGGAGGGTTTGGGAGTCAGTGAACAAGGCCTTGAAGCTCGTAAAGAGGAGGCCACAGAAATGGAGGAGGTTGTCCATACGTGTGAGGCTTTGCAGAGGGTGTGTACTTATGGATTTTGTTGTGAGCAGCACCTTATGTGGCTCCATGAGGGTGGTGACCGGATGGGGGGGGGAACACTTTGGAGCTGGGCCATTGAGTTCCCTGGTTCCCTAGTTAGTTGCCTTCCTGACTTTAATTTCTTTCCTGGATTCTTTTTCCTTTCACCCCACTCCACCCTGCATTTCAGTATTGGTGTTCCACATGACCTGAGCCTACGCCCCTTCTCCTTGCTGTAAACACCTTTGCAGGCCTCCTGCTGTGGTCAGAATACACCCATTTTCAGCACAGCATAGAAGTCTCTTTGTTGCTTGGCCCCCATTCTTATATTTCTGTACCTCAGCTCCCATCCTCAAAGTGCCCATGCTTCAGCCACACTGAACTTCCCAGCTGTTACTGAGCCTGCCTTGCCTCTTGCACCTCTGTGCCTCAGCAGTTTTTCCCTTAGCCTGGAATAACCCTCTCCCTTCTGTATTTGCTTCAAGACCCAGTTTAGATGTCAATTCCTTTGGAGGCCTTTTTCCTTTTCTGTCACCTCCCACTATATTGTAAGCCCTCAGAGGGAAGGAGAGTACCCGTGTCTCCGAGGTCCTAGCATAGTGCCTGGGACATTTAAGGCACTTCTGTTACTTGCCCGGAGTTTAGCTTGATTGGCACTTCTGTATAAGCCCCTCCTTTTCTTGGGACCCACCTCATGCCAGGTCAGGTGCTAGTTGCGGGAAGACAGTGGTGGAACATAGGCAATGCTCTTCCTTAAGGAAATCACAAGCTAGCAGCAAGTCAGTAAATGACCATTGAATGAACTGTGCATTTCCTAGAGATTAAATCTCTTGTTAACCTAGTGTAGGGCCCATCACACCACATTGTCATCATTTTTTATCTGTCCCCAACTACATCAGCAATGTCCTGTGGATAGGGATCATGGGTCTTACTGCTCTCGTGCATAAAGGAGCTCAGTAAATAACCGCAGAATGAAAGCAAACACATACAGTGCTCGCTTTATGCCAGGCCCTAGTCTAGGAGCTTGACAAAGGCTGATGTATTTAATCCTCACCCCACCCCTACGAAGGAGGTTCTACTATATTGTTATCTCCATTTTAGAGACGCAGAAACCAAGGCACAGCAGAATTGCCACATAGCTATTAAGGGGCTGAGTCAGGATTCTAACTCAGCCAGTCTGGCTCCAGTCTGCACTTGTAACCGTCAGGCTCTGATGCTTTTGCTCATCTACAGAATGAGTTGCTGGAATGTTTGTTTATCTTTCACATCCTTTTGGACATCTAGTGTGTAAGCTGCTGAGCCTGGAGCTACAGGAAGAGCTGAGTCGCACTGGCCGGTCTCGAGAGGTGCTGGAGCTGGGGCAGGTGCTAGACACTGGCAAGAGGAAAAGACACGTCCCTTACAGTGTTTCGTGAGTTCTTCTTGTTGCTCCTCTACCTCCCAACCCCTGAGGGAGTCTTGGGAGCTCCTACAGCATCCAAGAAATCTTCATTTCCCCTCTTCCCACAGAGAGACGAGGCTGGAAGAGGCCCTGGAGAATTTGTGTGAGCGGATCCTGGATTACAGTGTTCATGCCGAGCGCAAGGGCTCACTGAGATATGCCAAGGTCAGACTCTTCCCTAGGGCACCATCCCGCTTTTCAGAAACAACAGGTATCCCCTGGGACCCATCTCCCTCCAGCTCTGGAGAGTGTCCCCTCCCCATTGTTAAGACTCCCTCATGAAGTTCACCCCTCAGTCTCGGATAGTTGACAATCCTGCTGTGGCAGAAAGGGGAAGGAGGAGGTGGGGCAGTGAGCTGGGCTGATCCCAAATTCCTATCTCTCAGGGTCAGAGTCAGACCATGGCAACGCTGAAAGGTCTGGTGCAGAAGGGGGTGAAGGTGGACCTGGGGATCCCTCTGGAGCTGTGGGACGAGCCCAGTGTGGAAGTCACGTTCCTCAAGAAGCAGGTAGGACAGGATACTGCACTGCTCAGGGCAATAGAAGGGAACTGATGGGAGACCTAGATCCTTGGGAAGTCTACCTCTGAGCAGGGAGAAGGGGGCAGAGTGAGGACTCTGTCACTGATTGAAGTGGGACCAGGAGCATATCAAGGAGTAATACTGGAGGCTAATAATATCTACTTCCACATACTGAGCACCTACTATGTGCCAGATTCGGGCCCACATACTTTCCAGCTGCTGCCTCATTTTACCCTCACAACAACTTCATGTGGTAGGTAATGTTACCATTTCCCATTTTATAAGCAAGGAGCTGAGACATAGAGTTTAATAGCCTACTTGGCAGAATAGGTGCTAGTAAATGTTTGTTGAATGAGGATCGCCATCTTGTAAGCCAAGTTTAGCCTCCTGGCTACCTGTTCTTCAAGGTGGGGTGGGCAGACAGGAGTGAAAGCAGAGAGGAGGGTTTCCAAAGCCCAGCAGAGTAGATTCCCTTCTGAACCTTCCACTTGATCAGTGTGAGACGATGCTGGAGGAGTTTGAAGACGTCGTGGGAGACTGGTACTTCCATCATCAGGAGCAGCCCCTACAGCATTTTCTCTGTGAAGGTCATGTGCTCCCCCCTGCTGAAACTGGTAAGTGTGTGGGGCTGGCCCCTTTCCTGCCAGGCCACAACCTCCTCTACCCTCCAGACTAATATCTAAATTGTGTTCTATCACCCAACCTAGCATGTCTACAGGAAACTTGGACTGGAAAGGAAAAGATCACGGATGGGCAAGAGAAGACAGAAGGGGAGGAGGAGCAAGATCAGGAGGAGGAGGAAGAAGAGGAAGGGGAGGAAGAGATGATCAACATACCAGGGCACTCCAACCATGACCCAGAGGATCTTTGACTCTTGCCTTTGAGCCCCCAGGAGGGGCAGGAATCATGGAGAACCCTCTGAAGTCTGAGCTCTCCCTGCTCCATATAAGGGCGTGTGTGTGTGTTAGTGATCCCACCCCAGAGCTTGTAACTGTTCTCTCCTATCTGGTCTCAGGCAGGATCCTGGTGGTGCAGCACGCCATGGCTATGGGGACAAAGGTGGGAGCAGTAGGCAGAAGGCCTGCTCCAACAGATGAGTCCTCTGCCTGCCATCTAGCCCCTTAATTGGCAGGTGTGTGTGTGTGTGTGTGTGTGTGTGTGTGTGTGTGTGTGTGTTGACAGTATTGAAGGCTTTCCCCTTTAAATCTCTCTACTACTTCCCACCCCACCCAGAGGTCAGTGAAGGCATTGGAGCCCTGGGTCTTGGGAAAGGCACTTTGCCTTCGGGGGTCTGTTTTTAGATCCTTACAAGGAAGAAGCTAGCATGGACATTCTCTACGACCTATACACACTGCCTGCGTCTAGGAGGCTACAAGCCAATAAACTGAACAAGAAGGGGACACTATGAGGATGAGGCAATGTTGATAAGTTAGGTGGAGTAGATATTTGGTCTACTTCATACTAATTTCACCGAGGGCCCACCATGTAATTTCACAGGTGCCAAATTTTCTACATCGCTAGTAAAACTTTTAAAAAAAAATATCACGTGGGCCCATCGTTTCAAATAACTGCCCTGCACACATCATACCTGGCCGCTATAGCAGCGCCCAGAGAATACGGCCGTTGGTCGCCGGCTGTTAGAAGCTAATGGTGCTTTGTAATTTGCAGTCTTGGGAGGCTGGCAGAGGTCCCTCGGCTGATAACTATTTAGGCGCGGATCTGTGCAACCCCTCTCGGAGCGTGCGGGAGAATGCACCGCAATTAGAAAATCAGCGTGCGGCCGTGCGTCTCGGCCACCATACCTTGAGCTTACGGGAGCTCGCAGCGGACAAAATCTCGCGCGCTTTTCCGAGGACTGTCTAACCTTGGAGTGAGGCAAGAATTCGGAGAAGCGGGCAAACCAGGTCCAAGGCGGGGAGCGCCTCGGTTAGAATGAGGGAAATAAAGAGGATATTCTTTGGGGGATGATGGGTGAGGACCTACCGCATGAGAAGGGTAGCGACGGCCGAAGACACTGAGGGACTGGCGGGTTCACGCTAAGGGAAGCTTGGACGATACCATCTAGAGAAGGGGGTTGGGGTGATACCATCTTAAGGGTGCGAGGGGGGTGGCAAAGAACAGATTTGGAAGGTGCTACTTGGAGGAGGCAGGGCGCACGTGGGAACCCAAAGGGACTGGACGGTCGCCCACATCGCCACTACCCTTACCCAGCCGTCCCGATCCAGCCATGAGCGGTGTGGTGCGGACCGAGCCGCTGCGCGAGGAGCTGCCTCTGCTGGTGTGCGGCGACCCCTACTCCGTGGTGGTCCTGCTGCAGGGCTACGCGGAGCCCGAGGGGGTCGACGACGCGGTACGCGCTGACGGCTCCGTGACGCTTGTGCTGCCTCGGACCTGGGGCTCAGCCTCCAGCCACCGAGAGTCCCCTCCCGAGGGCGGCGGGGCGAAGACCGCCCTGGAGGAGGCGGCCCGTGGCCCCATCCTCGTGGACACTGGAGGTCCCTGGGCTCGGGAGGCGCTCCTGGGGGCCCTGGCGAGGCAGGGCGTGGCCCCCGGAGACGTGACTCTAGTGGTGGGCACCCACGGACACTCGGATCACATCGGGAACCTGGGGCTTTTTCCCGGGGCGGCTCTGCTGGTCTCGCACGACTTCTGCCTCCCCGGGGGCCGCTACCTCCCCCACGGGCTAGGTGAGGAGCGGCCTCTGCAGCTGGGCCCGGGGCTCGAGGTGTGGGCCACGCCGGGCCATGGGGGCCAGCGGGACGTGAGCGTGGTGGTGGCGGGCACGGTCCTGGGCACCGTGGTGGTGGCGGGCGATGTGTTTGAACGCAACGGAGACGAGGACTCATGGCAAGCGCTGAGCGAAGACCCAGTGGCCCAGGAGCGGAGCCGGAAGAGGATCTTAGGCACTGCGGACGTGGTCGTGCCTGGTCACGGAGCCGCCTTTAGGGTGGTCAGGGAAGCCCCGCAGCCAAGGAACTGATGTCCAGAAGACCGGAGGACCCAGTCAGCCGAGTCAGAGGAATCAGGGGTGATCGCTTCCAGCCCTTCCAAGAGTCCGGTTTTCCAGCGAGGACAGTCATGGATATCACTGGTTCTGCAACCAAACTTGGACCAAGGACAAGGACCAGCCATGTGCCATCTCTTGGGGCCCCCGTAAAATGGGAAAATAAAAATAGGAAACTGCATGGAAAAATCATAAAGCCCTAAGTAAATATGAATCCTTACTAGTGATAATCATGCAAATTTGGTAATTAGCAACGGTAACGGTGGGGGGGCACTTTGGCCAATTGCTTATTTCTCATAAGATGGAGGCTTGCGCAGAGAAGGTGCAGGGTGTGGAAGTAACACCTTAGTCATCTGACTTTCATCCATTTGTTCATTCTAGAAATATTTAACACCTGCAATGATTCAAGCACTGCCCTAGATCATGGGGCTGCAACAGTGAGCAACTCAGCTAGACAAACTCCCAGTTCCTTATGGAGATTACATTCTAGAGAGACAGAAAGACAACTAATAATAGTAAATCAAATAATTACAGATTGTGTTTAGTGATATGAAAGAAAAGGAGGGCAAGAAGGGAGTAGAGTGCCTGGATGGAAAGGTGGCCTCTTTCATTTAAGGTGGTCAGGAAAAGCCTCTGAGTAGATGCTGTTTAAATCAGGGAACTGAATGAGAAGAAAGCCAGCCATATGGGGCTCTGGCAGATGCATTCCAGCCACAGGAACAGCAGATATCAAGGTCCTGAGGCAGGACGGCTTGACCTGCTTGAGCAGCAAGAAGAGCGTGGGGTTGGACTGCAGAGTGCCAGAGAAGGGTGACAGCAAATGAGGATGCAGAGTTCGGCGGGGCCATCATGGACCACGTTAGGGGTTTGGATTTATACTGAGATAGAAAGCTTTGGCTTCTGAGGAGGCATGACTTGGTGTCATTTAAAGTAACTACTCTTGTTCTGAGTGGAGAAGTGGTCGGAGTGGGGCAAGAATAGAATCAGCTGGACTGGTTAGGAAACTGTTGCAGTCTTCCAGGCAAGAGGAGTCAGTGGCATCTGCTCATATCCTAGAAATCCTATTATGGCACTGGTCCTCTTCACAACTGTGTCCCAGGCCCTCTATCCACACAGTCCCAGGACCCACAGAAGCACTCAGGTGGGGCAGATGAAGGAGAGGAGCAAGTACATCTTGTTGCAAATGACGAGCCATCCTGAGTGGATGCCATGGGGCAGGGCCTGACGGGTGGTTATTTCCCAGGTGTCCAAAAAGGCCAGGTGTAGGTCACCAAGGCAGCTCAGAGGAGCCAGCTCACCTAGAGGGTGAACCAGTAGCTGCCACACACAGACTTGTAGTTGGTGTTGGCCAGTTTGATGGCCACAGACTGCAGAATTCCCGGGCCAACAGTGTGGCCACAGCTGCCCAGATCCCTGCCAGTCACCAGATAAAGATAAATGGAGTGAAGGCGGCAATGTGGGCACCCAGCCTCAGAACTACCATGGTGTGGGGGCCCTTGGCCAGGTTTTCTAGCTTCTGGGTCACAGAGTGCAGGGAGGCCACTGGTGTGTGCAGAGAGTACAGGGGCCAGCTGTGGGCCCACCAATGCAGCACTGTGTCCTAAGAGGTCTCCATGGCCACCAGGGGCCCCATCTGGTATGTGGAGTGCAGATCCAACAGCTTCAGGGCTGTAGGGAGGTTGAAAACGGGGCAGATGGGGGTTATTTACAACTCTGCACTTTCAACCTGTACAAATAAAAACTCCAGTCCTGACTTACTTTCCAGAACATGGTCCTCTGCCCACGACTCATGTCTGGTCATCTAGAACACCACATGTCTTTGGCCACACTGATCGTCTCTGGGATGGACAGTTCATCTTCGCTAGTTGAGGCTTGGCCATCTTAGGGGTTTTGCTGGAGCTAGTGGAAAAAAGTCTAGTTCTTTCCTGAAAGACTGACTTGGGAGATGTACAGAAGTGTTGAATCAGTATAGTTACATATATCACGATGTGTACACCTGAAACCAATACTACCCTGTATGTTAGCTAACCGGAATTTAAATAAAAACTTAAACTGACATGAGAGAATAAGTTTATTTGCCACCTTGTGGGAAGAGCCCATGGGCTCTTGGGCCAAGTGGAGGCTGAGGCTGAAACTGAACAGTAGGGGGCAGAAATGAGCAGTGAAGAGAAACAGGGGGACAAGTTCGTGCTCTGAAAGCCAGACCCACCCCTGCATTCTTCAGTCACCTGGGCTAATCCCCCCCTTTGCTGCCTGAGCTGCTTTCTGCTTTCAGTCGCAACAAGAGGAGCCCCTGGGTGGATACAGACACTGGTGGAAACGACCCATTAGAGAGGCCACAGGATCCGTGGGAAAGCAGCCTTACAGGGTGGGGCCCAGAGTGATTGTACTCTTAGAAGTTTCTTCCAATTTCCCTTTTGTGTAAACTCTTGGGAAAACTTGACCCATGGTTACATGCTTTTACTCACAAATATTCAGGGGCTCCACATTGCCTGAAGAATAACCCAGACTTTCTCTCCCAGTCCTAAGACAGCTCTGCTCCAGCTTGGCTGGGACTGCCCGCTGCCTGCCAGAATCGCCTGCCTCCCCCTTCTCCCGCAGGCCTTTAATCCTCCTCTCCTCCTGCTGTCCTCCCTCTTCTGTACCATCCCAAACATCCAGGCTCAACTCCGCTCATCTCCTACAGAAAAACCTCCTCTGAATTTTCCACTACTTCAGACGCTTGTAACGCATTCTCTATATTATTCACTTAGCACTAGATATGGCTGGTGTTAGTCATTTTTTCTGGAAATGTCCTCTCCACACGGTGCCCCTTGAGAGCAGAAACTAAGAAAAATGCCTCTCTGAATGCTCCGGAGCTTGGCGGTCTGTTTGTAAATATCATGAAATAAACCCATGCAATTTTCCTGATTTCTCTGGGCATCTGTTACCTGTGGCCCATCTCTGACTCCTTGCCCAGGACTTCACTCCTGCCCAGCTTCTGGAGAAGTTCCAGTATCTTGTCCACTTTGCAAACACAGTGGTACCACTCAAGGGCCTTCCTGTTCACCTCTTCCTACAGGAAGCTCTGGGTGTCTTGCCAGAGGGCTTTGGGGCCCCGATTCCAGGGTGGAATGAGAGTTGATGGGTCAAAGCTGTAGGAGGGAGAAAAACACAACAGGCTAGATAACAAGAAACTCCTCCAAGCAAGGCCACAGGAACCAGCTTGTCTGAGGACAAAGAAGCTAGAATGGTGTCCAAGGACCTGACCCCACCAGCTTATTGTGGGGTCTGCCCCCATGGGGTCCGGGTGGGGAAGAAGGGCCAGGACCCAAGGAGCCACAGCCTCGGGAGGCTGGAAGTGTCCTCGGGAGGCTGGAAGTGTCCCCCGTGATGATGAAGCCTCCAGTGACCTGGACCTGGAGCAACTCCTGGAAGATGCTGGAGAAGAGCCGAAGCAGCTGGAGGAGCCACGGTGTGGAGATGCGGCCGGCGAATTCACCTTGGCCTTCTTCGAGGAATAGCTGTGCGCGCCTGCCTCCCTGCTGCTGTCTCACCCCCTTCCCTGCCAGCAGCAGGGAGAGACCCTCAGAGGGTCTCTGAGAAGCTGCTACATGTGGGGCTTGTTCACTGGCTACAGGTTAACCTGGCTAATGTCCCAGCTGTGTGGTTGACAAGTTAATAAAACAGTTTACATCTTTCCAGCTTTCTGTAGTCGGTCTCTAACCACATGCTTCCCTGCAGCTTCCCTCCCTCCCCTCCGCTCCTGTGGAACGCCCCTGTTTCTATGCGAGGCTGGCACAGCATGGGGATCTGGGAAGGCTGGGACACCGGAGTCCTGGGAGAAGGCTGTCGGGAAGGGCCGGTCTGGGTTCAGACCCAGCTCAGCCACTTACTAGGTGCGTGGCCTGGAGAAAAGCGCTAACCATTGTGGTTCTCTTCACGCTCCAGGTGAGTGCATCCAGTCCCGGGTCAGCTTGTTGGAGATGCTTAAATGAGGTGGTGCGCTGGACACATGCTCGTTCTGATGGTCGGGGAAGGAGAACGGGTAGAGGAGGGGCAGACCCTGGGTTCTGGGCTGGCTACCAGCTTTCAGGCTTATTGGTCCCCAGAGGCAGTCACCAAACTCCAGTACTGGGGGAGGGATCTCAGCGTGGGCTCTTTAGTATAGTTCATTTTTGGTGAGAAGGAAAAGACAGAAGTGGAAGATGCCATCAGTTTTCTCCTTAGATGCCTTCGGGCAGATTCTGCGGGTACTTTTATTCTTCTGGGCAAAGGCTGGGAAGGTGGAGAGGGAATTGGAGCAGATGGCTCTGTTTCTCTGAGGTCCTTGGTGGCCTTCCACACCACTGGCTCTGAGCCTTCTGTGTCTGGCTGGCGTTATTATCAAAGCTGTGACCCGCTGGGCAGCTTAGTCAAGGAGGTCATCCTCCAGTCCCACTCATCAGGCCTTTATGAGAGAGTATAGGGTCTCCTTCTGGGGAGGGATGCAGGGAGGTGGTACTGGTGATGAGGAGCTGGAGAGGGAGAGGGAGGCATAGAGGACGCCGCTGTTGTCCTGGGCTTCATCCTGGTGAGAAGG
>NC_048227.1:6501208-6626422 GCF_002007445.2 Ailuropoda melanoleuca
GACGCCGCTGTTGTCCTGGGCTTCATCCTGGTGAGAAGGAAGGAGAAGGACGTGAGACAGTGGAAGGGGAGTGGCGGTTGTTTCTCTCCTGACTTGGGAACTTCATAGCTGGAACCAGGGTCTGCGCTGCAGCCCATTCCTCTCCACCCTACGCCACTGAAACCCGCCGGTCTCCCCACCGCCCTCTTCCCTCTTCATCCTCCCCAGTTTCTCTGCGGCATTTCCCAAGGATTGGCCCCTGCTCCACAGACATCCCCCCTGCCACCCAAACCATCCTGGGAGGTCCCGTCATCCACAGAGACAACCCTCTGAACATGGGACTCATGTCCCCCAAACTCCAGTGCCCTCTACTCTGCCATACCCTGGGGTGTTTTGTTTTGTTTTGTTTTCTCTGGGACTGAGAACTCTGAAATATTAAATGCCAGCATCATTTTTATGCTCCAACTTTCTTTCCTTCCAGGTTTCTCTTACCATCATCCTGCTTGCTATACCTGTGCTTTGAGCCCCCGAACTCTTATCCCTTAGTAATCCACTTTCTTTTGGGCTGTGCAAGCTCCCTGCTGATCCTCTACTCTCCACTCCCCCTCTCACTAGCCCCTTGACCTCTCCCGTTCTCCTGTGCTTCTTCCACATTTAGCTGACACATCTTTAGTTCTGGATGCAGCCTATGGCAGGGGATGCTATTTGCTTACCCAATATCCATTCATTTCTTCTTACTCAGTTACAGCACCTTGATTTTATCTGGGGTGGCTGTGTGCTCCCCTACTGATAGATATGAGACCTATGACCACATCCTTGCCAATATGGTTCAAGGGGAAGTTGTGGTCTTTTCATCCTTTCTTCCTTCCTCCTGTTTCCTGCCTGGATTCAGAAATAATGGCTGGAGCCTGAGCAGCCGTCTTGGATCACGAGGCAACCTTCAGGATAGAAGCCAGTAGGCAGGACAGTGAGCAGGAAGATGGAAGCCTGAGTGCCTGAGGACAGTGGCCTCTGCCATCTGCCTCCTCATCCTTTTATATGAGGGGAAACAAGAAACTCTGTCTTCTCTAAGCCCTGTTACTTTTGGTCTCTGGTGCCAGCAGGGGAACGTAACTTCTAAGCAACAAGTTCTAGAAGCTTCTAAATCTGCATGGTTAATACTGCTGGGGGAAACATGATCATGTGCAGCGATGCTTTTACAGAGCTCTGGCTTCTCATCTGGGTGCAATCCTGAGATGCCATCTTCCATTCCCTCAGTGACTGTCACAGCTCTACGTCTCCAAACCTCATCCTCACTCTAGAAACAACCGCTGTCCTTTTTCCTCTGCAGAATTAAAAACAATTTGTGTATCATTGAGTTTATCAATATATTTATTCATGGCTTTTAGGTTTTATGTCATACTTAGGGAGGCCATCTCCACTCCATGGATATAAGATGGTCTCACATGCTTTCTCTAGTACTGGGGTTATTTTCCCCCTCATTTAACTCTTTGATTGATCTCTGTGGAATTTATTTTGGTGCAAATTATGAGATAATATTATTTTCTCCAGACGGTTGCTCAGTTGTTCCAGCACCATGTGTGGAATGACTCATCATTCCCCATTGATTAGCAATACTACTTATTAACCTTCTAAATTCCTGAATATATTTTGATCTGTTTCATCCTGCCTATATGTGGGCTTTTCTCTTTTCATATATTGGTTTATCTGTGTTTTAGTATGACAGCATCGCATCATTTTAATTATTACAGCTTAATAATTGCAGGCGCTACTGCTCATATGGTCCTTATTCCGTGCCAGGATCTATTCTCAGTGTGTTACGCTTAATTGTCATGACAACCCTCGGGGTAAGTATAATTACTCTTCCCATTTTCCTGATGAGTGAGTTGAGGCACAGAGTCATAGTATCATTGCCCCAGAGTTGACTCAGCCAGGATCTGACTGCAGGCCGTCCGGACTCTGTGCTCTTCACCTCTGTGCTTTAACATCTGCTGGGGCTAATCTCCTTTCACTGAAAATCTTCTTCAGAGGAATTCAAATCAATATTGGAGGGTGCTGGGTGTAAATAATGAATGTCTCTAGCTCTCTCCTCTTGAGCTATAAATGCACACATCCACATTTCTGATGAACATCTCTGCTCAGATGCCACACAGGCATCTCTCACATATCCCAAACTAGAGAACCATCACTCTCCCCCAAACATGGTCTTTGACCCAACCCTGTGTTCTCTAATTTGTTCGGTGGCTTCACCATGGATTCATTCACCCTGGTTCTTCCCACTCCCTCACCTCTACACCAGTCCAATCACCAAATCCTACTGGTTTTCCCTCTTAAACTGTTCCAGGATCTGGCTCGCTCCCTCCATCCACCGCCACCACATTACACTGGCCCCACCTGGCCCCCTCTGGCCCCTCCACTGCAGACTGATGTATCTGTAAGGCAGAGCTGAGGTTGCCTCTGGGATCAGAGGCTTTGGGTGTCATTTACAAGGTGCTCTTCTCCCATCTCCAGTCTCCTCCACAGCACTGAGCTACTTAGAGTTCACACACTGATTTCCTGCACCTGCATGGATAGTGACCTCTTCACCACCCTCACCGTTTGCCTGGCTAATTCTCATGTTCTTTGAGACTTTTTGCAGGGACACTTCCTATGGGAAGTCCCCCCCGATTCCCCTCCTTCCACCCAAAGGACTACAGCTCTTTCCAAATGAGGCAGCCACTCCCTCTCCCCTCCCTCCACCACTGAGTTCCTTGAGAGGAGGACCTATGCTTTATTTACATTGTTATCTCCAATTAAGCCAGACCCTGGAAAATAGGCCCTCAACGAATGCTTGCTGAGCTGAGCCAGCTTCCTGTCCCTTCTGTTCTCTCCTTACTCTTCCTGGGGCTGACCCTCCCATCCCCATGAACCAAAAGGTGAGGATTGATGAGAAAGGATTAAGTCAAAAGACAAAAACTGGAAAATGATCAGTTTGTGGAGAAGGATTGGTCTGGAGCAGTGGTTCTCAAACTTGATCACACACAGACACCACTTGATGAGACCTTTAAAAATGCAGATTCCCACGCCCAGACCTCAAGCCCAGCAGGGATCTGCATTTTTTAATGCAGAATGATGGCTCGGCGGGGGGCGTGGCCCAGAACCACTTACCTTTGCTTCTCTTCCACCGGAGGTAGAGTATCAGTCCCAAAATCGCAATTTTGATCAGGGCACCAGCCAGTGCCGCTACAACAACAGGTCCCACACTCAAGGGTGAAGACGCTGAGCTCCCATTGCCTTCCAAGGCACTGGGGCCAGTGGTGGTGGGGGCAGTGCTGGTGGGGCCCTCAGTGGTCGTCATGGCAGCTGAGAAGACATGAGAATTTAGCAGATTCTCCTCTGGAGGACTGGAGGTTTCTGGATGAGACTTGTCACCTTGTTCCCTAGTTTGGGGAATATTGGGGTAGGGGAGCAACTCTCTGAAGCTCTCACACAGGGAAGGGGTAAGGAATCCACATCACCCAGCTTAAATGCTGACTCTACCTCCCGTCAGTGCTGTGACCTCAGAACCTCATTTCATCACCAACAAATAGGGAATCACTAAATCTCTAGCCTCAGGCATCCCAGGCACAGCAGAGGGGAAGGGGTCAAGCCTCAGGGATGGGGGATTCCTTGAAAGACGGAGATCCAAGTCCTTGCCCCCTTGGCTGCCAGTGTGCCCAAAGCCAAGCTATTTGGAAGCTGTGTGTGTGTTCTAGGAGAAAGTGCTTGTCAGCTAGTGGGCTGTAGGATCTGTTAGGATTTCTAGATTCTTTTTGGGGCCCATCAGATAGATTTCCCAGAGAAGAATCTCCTGATTTCTTACCCTTGGTGATGTGGGAGATACCAGCTGGGATGCCTGAGTCCTGGGAGGCATCTAAGGGGGGCAAGGCGTTTAGGGTCTCATCAGTTCACCAAATCTCCAGTTTCAAGGAGTGAACCCTTGCCCCCAGTATGCCTGGGGTACTGCCCCCAGAGTCCCTCTGGTCCATCCTTTCTGGAAAGCAAATTTCCAGTCTCTGCTGGGTGGGGAAGCGGGCATAGAGGTTTCCCTGCTTCTTAAACAGATTCTCACACAGTCCTCCAGCTTTCTGACCCACTTTCACTCCCACTGTCGGGGGTTCTAGGGTCGCCCTTCGTGAACTATCAAGGGGTTTTGCAGTGTAAAAATTGCCTTTCTTCTGGGTCTCCCCACTGCTGGTTTAGGGCTAAGCTCCCCTGGTCTCCTAGGGCAGGTACATTAGTCTATGTGTTTCCAGCTTCCCAAGTATTGTTTTTGACCACATGACTCACATATTTTTTGTCCGTGTGGATTTTGTCTTAAAAAATTCTCTTTGCTGTCATTTTAGCAGGGCTCGGTAGGGAGGGGAGGTAAATGTGCATATAACCCACCATTTGGCCAGAATTATACAATATTTTCTAGTGCAAATTATAGAAAAATGAATGTTCAAAAATAATGTTGCATATTAATAATAAAAATAAAAGATTTAGAGGAAAGCACCTTGTGAGATATTTACATGGTCTTTTTTTTTTTTTTAAAGATTTTATTTATTTATTTAACAGAGATAGAGACAGCCAGCGAGAGAGGGAACACAAGCAGGGGGAGTGGGAGAGGAAGAAGCAGGCCCATAGCGGAGGAGCCTGATGTGGGGATCGATCCCATAACTCCGGGATCACGCCCTGAGCTGAAGGCAGATGCTTAACCGCTGTGCCACCCAGGCGCCCCTACATGGTCTTTAGAAGAACACTCCAAAGGTTACTGAGGGGTATAAAACAGGGGCCATTCCTGGGTGGGAAGATTGGACATTACACTGATTTCCATTTCAATTGCCTTATAGGTTTAATGTAATTCTGATTTAAAAAATACCTATAGCTGTTTTCTTCAGAAGTTGGCAAACTTATTCTAATATTTATGTGAAGCAATAGGCCAAAACCATAATAAGGGTTTTGAAGAAGTAACATGGTTCTGATGGACATAGTCTTATCAGCCACTGAAACATGACCAAGTTACAGTCCCTAGAACAGTGTGGCAGCGACAAGAGAAAAGGCAGAACAGGGAAATGGAGTCGACAGACCAGAAGTGGGTGCTATCCTACAAAAAGGCCAGGCCTATAAGTCAATGGAGAATAGAAAAAAGATTCCATAAACGCAGTTGGGATGATTGATTTGTTTCCTGGTAAAAAGATCAATTTAGTTCTTTACCTCTCACACCATATACCAAAAGAAATCCTCACTACATTAATGAGTTTTACTGTCAAAAGAAAGCATACAAAAATCAGAAGAAATTAGGGGCGCCTGGGTGGCTCAGTTGGTTAAGCATCTGCCTTTGGCTCAGGTCATGATCTCAGGGTCCTGCTCAGCGGGGAGTCTGCTTCTCCTTCTCCCTCCGCTCCTCCCCTCCTGCTTGTGCTCATAGACACACACGCACGCACACACACACACTCTCTCTCTCTCTCTCAAATAAATAAGCAAATAAGCAAACAAGTAAGTAAGTAAATAAATAAATAAATTCTTTTAAAAAGTCAGAAGAAATTAAAATATTTTCAGCCCCTAATGGAACATAGGATTTTGGGTTAAGAAATAAAAACAGGAATTTACAAAGGAGAATACAGCAAGATTTGGCTACAAAACTAAAACATCTGTATGTAAAAAACATTATTAAGCTAACCACAAACTTATCAGTTCTATTAGCTGCAAACATCCCTTTAGGGTGATGTCTGCATGGCAGTACTTCACTTAGGTAAAACTTTTCTTTTTATTACTTTCCTGTATGTTAAAAAAATATATGAGCATGAATATCCAATTAATTGTATTAATAGAAAAAATTAATTTATTGATGAAACTCATAGCAAATGTGACTGAAACTGAGAAATGAGAAAAGTTAGGAAGATTAAGGAAGGAGGAAGGAGGGGTCTGAGGAGAGCCAAAATCTCCCCAGAAAGGCCATTTAAGGGAAGATGGAGAAGGTGCCAGAAATATAAATCCAAGCCTGTCTTGCCTAATTCAGGTTGTGAGCCGCTCTATTTGCTCTAAACCAGCACGGTGGTCCTACGGGGCAGGGGTTACCGAGGGTGGGGCCACAGAGAGTGTCCTTCCCACCAAGAGCAGTGATGCATTGCTCAGAATTGCTGGTGCAACTGGTTGTAAAACAAACCTACGATTTTTAGTTTTTAAGGAATTGCCTACAGACAGTGCATCCCCCAGTGCCTGCTCCTGGGAGAGACGCCCTCCCCACACTGCTCTGGGGACAAACCTAGGTTCAAGTTCCCGCGGCCTGCTGAGTGACATGGGAAGATCCATTAATGTGACACATCCCATCATTGGGTGAAAGATAGGTCAAGACAACGATATGATCAGGTCAGCTGGTGAGGCTGAGCAGCTACTGGTTAAGAGTGGAGGCTCTGGCTTAAACTGGGTTCAAGTCCCACCTGCACCACAACTGTGGCTTTGTGCAGGCGTTTGGGCTCTTGGAGCCTCAGTGTCCCTATCTGTAACAGGAAGACAACAGCAGTACCCACTGTTACTGTGGGGTCGTGGGGAAGGTTCACTAGGGTGATACATACCAAGTTGTTCAACCCAACAGTGCACAGTAAGCGAGAGCTGCCATATTTCTGCTGCACACGTGCTTCTCAAAGCCAGCACAGAGGAGCGAGATTGGAGTGGACAATGGGGACAGTACAGGCAGAGGTGGGCAGTAGGGATGGGGGAGCAGGGAGGGTCAAGAGGATGGAGGCAGGGGAAGAGGGAGATGGGAAAGGAGAGGAGGGCGGGAGCTGGGCAGGGAGCATTGTGGGTG
Organism: Ailuropoda melanoleuca; assembly: GCF_002007445.2. Classification (NCBI taxonomy): domain Eukaryota; kingdom Metazoa; phylum Chordata; class Mammalia; order Carnivora; family Ursidae; genus Ailuropoda; species Ailuropoda melanoleuca. Next base: position 6,507,999 of record NC_048227.1, read on the forward strand.
GGGTTCCGAGGAGCAGAGCAGGAGAAGGAAGTGGGGGGATTGGGAAAACAGGTAATGGGGTGTTGCCAGGGGACCTGGGCTCTCGGGTCATCACTGGGTACCTGCTGTGTGTGCTGGGCTGAGCCCATGGCTGTGGGGAGATGCAAGGCTCGGGGCTGGCTGGGGCTGCACAGACGGACACATGACAAAGGGAAGGCAGCCCACATCCTGAAGAAGTCAAGTCCACCGGGATGGCATGGGGCGAGGGTAGGGAGGCAGGCTGGAGCCCCAGCTTGGAGCAAGAAGGGAAGATAACTGGGGAGCCCAGAAGGTGCTGAGGCCGGGGAGTGGGGGTGGGACCTGGAAGGGAATGGGCAAGGAGAGCAGCCCAGGCCTGGGGAGGAGAAAGAGTAGAGTTGGCAGAGGGCTGGAGAGGAAGTGGATGTGGGGAGAGGAGTTTGAGAGAAGGAGTGAGCAGGAAGATTGGGGCCTGGGCCAGGCCTGGGGGATGAGGGCACCATGGCCTTTAAGAGCCTCAGCAGGGTGGGCATGATGGCTGCCGGGGCAGCTGGACTCACCGTGGGTGATGGTGAGTTTGGTCCCCTGGCGGGCCTGCCACACCTTCTTGCCATCTTCTCGTGTTTCCACTTGGACCCGGCAAAAGTACATATTCTCATCCTCCTTCCGCAGGTTCGATATCTTCAGGGAGCCAGACTTCTGACCCTTTGGCAAGTTCAGGGAGATCCGGTTCTTGTAGTCCTTATGGATGAACGGCCAAGTACTGTTGTAGATGAACTCCCCATGGAATTGTGTCCGTCTCAAGGCCACACTTACTCTGGAATTCTTGGCTAACTCCCAGCAGTAATAGAATGAGAAATTGATGTGGACGGAGCCACCTATGGGGGCTGAGAGGTGCTTTGGTTGGTCTATCTGACGATAGTCAGGATTTAAATTGCATTCTTCTGAGCTATCTGCAGGAGGGGGGAGAGGAGAGACTTTCAAGCCACTGGGAGAGATTAAGATTACCCCAGACCTTCTGCGCCCTCACCCAGGGCCAGTAGTGTGACAGGTGGTAGGACTGGCTCTCTGGCCTGGGTGCACCTCGCCAGGCTTGGGGAAGGGAAGAGGGTGAAGGGTTGGTACTGACCTAGCACTGTCTCTTGCTGGGGCTGGGAGGCCTGACCAGTTACCCCAGCAGACCCCTTCTCTAACTGCCCAGCCACAGCCCTTCCTGGGGACTCGCTGGGCCTCGGGGCAGAGCCAGGGTGTCCCGGACGCTCACCAGCCTGCAGACATGTCGGCAGCAGCAGCAGACACAGCAGCAGGGACAGACCCATTGCCTCACTCTCCTCCCAGGGGAGGAGAAGACAGCGGCTCCGTCAAGGCCAGAGGGGAGGCCCTAGGCACCCCTCCTTGGGGCGTCAGGAGACACCCGGAGAGCGTGGATCAGGCCCCTTCAGAAGAGCAAGGGAGGGTGAGAGCCTTCCACAAACTCACCCGCACCCAGAGTAACCAGCACTTCCTTTATCAATCTGGTTTCTTCTTTTTCCTTTATTGCAAAAGTGCTTCCTTGTGGTCAGAGTGCGGAGAGCCATGACAGAGCCCCCAGCCTCTATCTTCACCCTGAGGGCCATGGTTCTGACCTTGGCCATGTGTGGCCTCTCCCTCCCACCTTGATTCCTGGCTACAGCCAGCCCTCTACCTCTCCTTAGGAGTCAGTGTCTGTCTCTCTAGCTCTCCTTTTCATTGGCTGGGTAGCTCCTGGCCTCTGTCTGTCCTCCCAGGTGAAGGGGAGGCAGCAGGACCAGCTTCAGCTCTTCCAGTGAGAGGAGAGGCAACCATGAGTCTCTGCCCAGCTACAGCCCCCTAGAGAGAGGAGGAGGGAACCACTGGTAGTCAGATGCCCTCGACCTCCTGCCCCAGCACCAGGGACACCCAGCTTGCTCCAGGTCTTTCCCTCTCCCGGCAGGGGCTCCCCTTCAGTCCCTCTCCTGAGTCCTGTGCAGGCCCCAGGCCCACCAGTCCCCTTCCCTGCCCTGATCAGTCCCTTTTGTGCAGTCTCACACCCTCCCTGGGGTTAAGAGGTGAGGGCGGGCCTTCTGGAGGCCACTCCTTGACCCCCAGGATGCAAGATTGGATTTGCAGGTCCTTCTCTCCTCCACTCTACAGATGAGGAGACCAAGGCTCAGGGAAGCCCTGTCCCAGGTCCCATGACTCTCAGATGGTAGGATTCAAACTCCAGTCTTGCTGAGTCCACAGAGCATTCTGTTCCTTTTGGGTGCTTCTGCCTGGTTGCCCCATACAACCTCAGGGCCTCAGCTCCCAAGAGCAGAGTTCTAGGGGGTGAGCCCCAGGAAGCTGTATTTTTATAATGCTCTTAAGGTGATTCCTTCCACAGCTCTGAGAGCCCTGGCTAATCCGTAGCTGTCCCTGACCAGAAGTAATGAGTCACTCTGGTGACAGTCCCTGGACAGTCTCCAATGGAGGGCCCTGCCAGCCTGTGACTGGTGGTGGGTGGGGGTGAGAGAGTGGGGCTGGGACCTTTGGTGACTCCCTGGGCAGGTTTTAGGAGGCTCTGCTCCCTCCCTCCCCCGGATGTGGTTGGCATTGTCTTACTGAGTAGATGGTGATGGTGGGAGAGCATGATTTCATCACAGGAAGTGGCCTCATCTTCTGGAGGTGGAAGCAATGAGAGGGACCAGTAATCAGCCTTGAGCTGTGGCTCTCACAGAGGGGGCTGCTGGTGGGAGAAGGGCCTGGAGTTTTGTGATTCATAGATGGACAGAGCCTAAATGCAGCTTTATAGCTCAGAGGGTGGCCAAGGGGGAGGGGTCAGAAGCACATGATCAGGAGCAGAGACAGAATGAGGGCTATGAACTGTGGATCACATTTTGAGAATACTGCCTTAGATCTTCTCCCAAGTTCTCCTAAGTTTCTGTTTTCCCTTCCTCATTAGCCATATCCATCACTACCCCAGTCCCTACCTCCTCCACAGTACTTCACCCTGCTCCTGCTTTCCCCCCAAGACCAGCAGTAAGGCAAAGATGCCTGCTTTAACTACCTCCATTTATTGTGATGGTGGTTCTAGCCCATGCAATAAGGCAAGACAAAGAAATAAAACTGTTCTGTGTTTTCTTCGATTCTGTATTTATGTATTTGGCATTCATTCATTCAACCAGGGCAATTTATTAATTAAAAAAATTTTTTTTCTGCATTCTTGATGCTCTGACATGTGTGGCCTTGCTGACTGGGGAGAGATGGCCCCTCCCAAGGCTAGCCTATTCTTAGAGCAAGGGCATTTCTAGGAGCATGCCTTTCCTATGGAAACTAATCAATCCAGGGCCCATATTCTAAACCACCTCCTTTATCTAACTCTCACCCACCAAGCCAATATTTCCTCAGCCATGAGTCAATCCTATGCCAGGTGCCAGACAACTAGAGATAATACGTGTAACCCAAAGCCTACCAGAATTAGTCAAACTGGCCAATCCCAAACTGTTTCCCCTTCCTTGCCCTGTCTTGCCAGGGGAAAACACACCTAAAGGCTATGGTCTGTGCCTTCCCCTTGGTCTTGCCTCTGCCTCCTCTAGAGCTTCCCCAGGTGGCCCTCTATGTCATGGCATTTTCCTTCTCTATGAGAAATGTAAGTTATAAAAACCTTCTTTCAGTGTCACTACCTTCTCTGTGTCATCACTCAGTCACCCGTATAAATTAAAACCCTGTGAGTATAAGAATTGAGCCAAAAGGCATCCAGATTGGAAAGAAAGAAGGAAAAGCTCTTTACTTAGAGGTGACTTGAATGTTTATGTAGAAGATCCAATGGAATCGACAAAAAAAGCTTCTAGAGCTACAAGTGGTTTAAGCAAGGTCACAGGATACAAGAGCAATACACGAAAATCAGTTGCTCTTCTATGACAAATATGACAAAAAATGGAAGTCAAATGAAAATAGTTCCACTTACAATAGCTTCAAAATATGAAATACTTAGAAATAATACAACAGATGTGCGAGATCTGAACACGAAGACTATAAAATATTACTGAGAGAAATGAAAGATTAATGAATGGAGATTTCATACATATGTATGAACAGTATTCAATACTGCTCAGAGGTCATTTCTTCCCAAATTGATATGTAGATATAACACAATCTCAACCAAATCCCAGTAGGCTATTTTGTAGAAATTAGCAAGCCAATTCTAAAATTCCTACAGAAATTCAAAGTACCTAGAATGGCTAAAAAATGAAATTGAAAGAACAAATTTGGAGGATTTACACTACCTGACTTTAAGCCTTACTATAAAGCTACTGTAATCAAAATGTATTGGTGTCAAGACATAAAGAGATCAATGGAACAGAACGGAGTACAGAAAGAGACCCACAATTATGTGGTCAATTTATATCTAACAAAGATGCAAAGGCAATTCAGTGGAGAAATTACAGTCTTTTGAAAAATTGGTACTGGAACAACTACAAATTTATATTTAAAAAATGAACTTCACTTCATATTTTGCACTATCTACAAAAATTAACCCAAAATGAATCATCAGCTTAAATGTAAGTCCTAAAATTATGGAAGTCAAGAAAAAAAGAAAAAACAGGAGCAAATCTTTGTGACTTTGGGTTAGGCACAGATTACTTAGATTCAAACCAAAAGCATTAAAGAAAATATTGACAAATTGGAGCCCCTCAAATGAAATTTGTTCTTCAAAAGTTACTATCAAGGGATGCCTGGGTGGCTCAGTCATTAAGCGTCTGCCTTTGGCTTGGGGCATGATCCCAGGGTCCTGGGATCAAGCCCCGCATCGGGCTCCCTGCTCTGCTGCTTCTTCCTCTCCCACTCCCCCTGCTTGTGTTCTCTCTCTCGCTGGCTGTCTCTGTCAAATAAATAAATAAAATCTTTTTTTTTTAAAAAAGATAGTATCAAGAAAATGAAAAGAAACTACAGACTGGGAGACGATGTTGGCAAATCACATAAGTGACAAAGGATTTGTATCCCAAATATACAAAGAACCCCCAAAATTTGTGAAAAAAAATCCCAACTCAAAACATGAGCTAAAGATTTGAAGAGATACTTCGTCAAAGAAGACATACAGTTCCCAACCACATGAAAAGATGTGTAACAGCATTAGTCATTAGGGAAATGTGGATGAAAACCACAGTGAGGTCACATCATATATCTGCTAAATGGCTCAAATTGAAAGACCAGTCATATTAACTGTTGGCAAGGAAGTGAACAACTGGACATGTCCTACACTGCTGGTGGGAACGTACAGAGGTGCAATTATTCACACCATTCCTTACAAAGTTAAACATATACCTACTACAAGCACACACACTCGTACCTCATATCACAGTGTGGACCCACAAGTGGGAACTTGTGGTTCCCACAAGTGGGAACTTGTAAAAGTGAAAGGTCTCAGGCCCCACTCCAACCAGTTGAAGTTTGAGAACCAGTGCCCTGGGGCAAGGACACGGACTCTGAGGACCTGTTTTGTCTGTTACCTTTCCTTTTCAGGCCAATCCTGTGAGGTAAAGGAATTTTATTCCCACCCAACAAAGGAAGAAACAAAGGCTCAGATGGGTCATCTCACCCACTCCAGTTCCCTCCACCGGGCAGGTCTAGAGTTTGGACAGCGCTCAGGTCTGTGCGCCTTGTGAGCTTGGTGCTTTCCCAAATGATTGTCCTTCTTCCCAGCTCCCCCAGCAGTTTAGCTTCCCCCACCTCCTCCAGTCCTCCCACAGCCCTTCCTAGGAAGGCCATTCATCAGGGCTGACCTCAGAATGCAACCTACCTGGCCAGCACCTTGATCTTGGACTTCCTGGACTCCAGAACCAGGAGAAATTCCTGTTATTTAAGCCACCGGGTCTGTGGCTCTTCATGATGGCGGCCGAGCAGACGGCTCCCACTCCCAGTGTGAAGTCACTGAACTTGAGTCCAGAAGAAGCACGCAACAGGTGCTCTCCATCATTCCCACCGCACAGACACGGCAGCACGGACAACCTCAAGAGCACAGGTAACAGTAATATGTGGTAAAATAAGGAGGGACGCGCTTCCTTCTCTTGTAATATAATTCATTGTGAGTTTATATTTAATTTTTTCTTGATTACAATTTTTTCATTGTGATCATGCGCACCTCACAAAAGTTTACCATTTTAACCATTTTTAAGTATACAGTCCAGTGGCATGAGGTACATTTAGAGTGTTGTGCACACACTTAAATTTTAATAATGGCCGTGTTGAAAGAGGGCTCACAACATTCCCCNGCAACATTCCCCAAGATGTAACAATCAGCTCCAGCACACTTCCCTCTGGGGGGGTTTCTGGGTGGTCATTAGGTGACTTAGCACATTTAGAAGAAAAAGCCATGAAATGAATTTGCTTATGTGCATTTCACAGAATTCTGACTTAGGATGAACTATGATTGACACACAAGTCCTCTTCCTCTCTCTTCCTTCCTTTACTGTAAAATGGTTTTAGCCATCTGAGCACGTGCTTACAAGGGAGGTGGCAAATGGATCTCAGCTGAGGTGGGGCTGCAGTTCGCATCAGCCCCAAAACTTCGTGTCACTGCGTGTCACTGGCTGTGGTATTTATGTGGTNCGTGTCACCGGCTGTGGTATTTATGTGGTTTTGGTTTGAAACAGCAGAACTGTATTTTCTCACCATTCTGGAGGCCAGAGGGCCAAACTCAAGGTGTCAGCAGGGTCGTGCCCCCTCTGAAGGCTCTGGGGAAGGTCCCTCCTGCCTCTGCCAGCTTCTGGAGCTCACAGGGGTCTCCTGGGTCCTTGGCCCGTTGGCACCTGACAGTCCCTCCCACCGTGTCTGCCTTCCAGCGTGAAGACTGGCTTCACTGTATTCCCAGTTCAGACACAGGGTTCCTCAGGGCCCTGGGCGTTCACTGGAGGGTAAATAACTGTGAGGAAGTGGTTAACGAACACGCATGGGGACAACACAAGCATGTGCCGAGGGTGAGACCCAGGAGGACCGAGAGAGGGGAAGCTTGCATCTGAGATGAGTGCATGGGGGTGGCGAGTGCAGCAAGGACCCCAGGAGGAAGAGCTTCTCCAGAGTCCAGGCATGATAGCTGAAATCACCCCACCCGCAGTCCTGTCCCCAGCACACAGTCTGTCACGGGACTTGATTATCTTGAGGTCTCTGGAGAAAAGTAATTATCCGGTACAAGCAAAAGGCAACATTCCTCCGTACCAATTGGTGAATGTTGTTTCTGAAGGTGGAGAAGAGGGAGCACCTCTACTTGCTGATGGGATGCTGCCTGATTCATGAGTTGCTCAAGAAAGCCAATTTTTTTTTAAAGATTTTATTTATTTATTTGACACAGAGAGAGACAGCCAGTGAGAGAGGGAACACAAGGAGGGGGAGTGGGAGAGGAAGAAGCAGGCTCCCAGTGGAGCAGGGAGCCCAATGCGGGGCTTGATCCCAGGACCCTGGGATCACGCCCTGAGCCGAAGGCAGGCGCTTAACGACTGAGCCACCCAGCCGCCCCAAGAAAGCCAATTCTAAGCCAATTCTAAGAAAGGCAAAGAGGATACCAAAATCACGGTGGCGGCATCACTCAGAGTTGGGCTTCCTGCAGCAAAGCAGGGCACAAGTCCTCCTATTGGACCTAGGCGCCCATTCTCCCTCCCACACCCGCCGGAGCGCTGGTCCCACCTGCTCTTCCAGGTTGATGGGCTGAGGCCCCCTTGTGCTCAGCCAATGGGAGCAGCCGCAGGAACCTGATCAGGGGGAGCGAGGAGGGTGTGGTCACATGGGGGCGCCTCGGGTTCCTCTGGCCCGTGGGGGCACGTCCTGCAGGGCTGTGGTCAGGTTCACTGTGGGCTGGCCACCTTCCTTTTGGATGGTGGGTTTGCCCTTATCAGTTGTGAGACCGGGGCCAGATCCCAGCCACAGCCCTATGCCTTATGTCAAATTATTTAAGTTATAAAAGTCTGCCAAATAATATCTCTCTGCCCTGAGAAGTATATCTTCCTAATACAAAATTGAGAAACATCTTTTTACACAAATGAAAGTTAGCCAAACAAATACAACTGTGTTGATTATTATTACAGGAGCCCGGATGATCTGTTTTGGGTTGGCGCTATTTGCAGGACTTTTAAAGACATGTGGAATTTCAAGTGTTATATATTTATGTTGTAAAATTTATTTTTTCTTTCAGTAAAATCACTAAATATGTTGTTATAATCAAAGTTTCCAAATAATTTATTTTCTATCAACAGCACTGCCAAATTAGACATTTCTTTGTCTAAGAACAGAAATAGGTCATTGGGGGAAAGTCTAACACATGACTAACTCGAGAAACACTACTTTTAATTTTTCTAATTGAAATATAATTGACATATAGCATTGTTTTAGCTTCAGGTATACAATATGATTTGATATTTGTATTATTTTGAAATGATCACCACAATAAATCTAGTTGACTCACATCTCCAGCTGAGTTAAAAAAATTTTCTTCTTGCCGTTAGAACTTGAAGAACTCTTGTTAAGAGTTATTTACTCTTCATATACACAATACAGTATTATGAACTATAGTCACCATGCTGTACATTATATCCCCAGGACTTATTTATTTCATAGCTGGAAGTTTGTACCTTTTGACCCCCTCCATTCATGGTGCCCCCTCCCTACCTCTGGTAACCACCACTCTGTTCTCCCTACCCATGAGTTTGTTGGTTGTTGCTGCTTTTTTTCCAGATTCCACATGTAAAGAAGATCATTTGGCATTTGTCTCTCTCTGTCTGGTGTATTTCACTAAGCACAACGACCTCAGAATCCAACCATATTGTTGCAAATGGCAGGATTTCTTTCTTTCTTATGGCTGATTAATATTCCACTGTGTATATACGTTACCAGACTCATTAGCAGACTTGGGTCCTCGGACCCAGCTACCCCAAGGCTGGACCCCAAATTTAAAGGTACAGGCAAGGCTTTATTGGGGCAACAGCTGCCGCTGAAGGGAGACACAGTCACGACTAACGTGTCAGACTGGCTCTCGAAACAACAGCCAGGGAAACTTTTAAAGGGGCTGAGGTGGGAAAAAGGAGAGATACTCAAGCATGCAGGGGCAGGAACCCCAGGAACTTGGGCGCACAGGTGCAGTTGACAGAACGTTTCTTCATGCACTGGACGTTTCATCTGCATGTTAAGTCTTCGGCTCTGGGCATGTTTTTCACAAGGAAAATCAGTGAAAGGTCAATTTTGGCGACCATCCTGTCTCGGATCAGTTTGAAGCGGTCTGGGTTTGCTGCTTGGTTTGTGCTGTGCAGGAAAAGGGTAAGAGTCCACAGGGAGTGCCTTGTTCCCAGGGTCCTTGAGGGTCTCAGATACACCACATCTTCTTTATCCTTTCATGCGCTGGCGGACACTTGGGTTGCTTCCGTAGCTTGACTATTGTAAATAATGCCGCAGTCAGTGAACGTGGGGGTACACGTATGTTTCTGAGTTAGTGTTTTCCTTTCCTTCAGATAAATACCCAGAAGTGGAATTGCTGGATCATATCGGTAATCTCTTGTTTGACTGAAGTTTGACTTTCGCCATTCTTTTAGAAAATCAACTATATTTCCTGAGTTATGATATATTTGAAATGTTTGTTCCCTTTGTGGAGGACTACAGGACTCATACATGACCAAGGGCCCCAGCTGCTATCCCCTGACATCTCTCACAGTGAGGCCGCACTTCCCATGGGCTGCTGCCAGCCAGAGGCTGAGTATGTCAGGGATACTGAGGCTGGCCCCTTCCTGGGACATGCAGGATTCCTCTGACGGTCAACTTTGATTCAAGGACTTTGCACTGGTGATGCCAAAATTCCCTTAGACTGTACTGTGGTCTAGCATGCTTCCACCCAACCTTCCTCCCCTCTCTCCTTTACTCCAAGTCAACCTTGCATCCATCTGACAAGCTCTCCCAGCCTCACCTGGCTTCCTCCGCATTATCTCTCAAAGGTGTTTCCTCTAAACATATTTGCTCTTCTAATCCTGTCTTGACACTTGCCTCTTGAAGGACCTGGACTGACCAAGGGGCACACCAAAATCCTCTTTAATGTCCATTAGAACCTCAGAATAAACCCATCATGTATATCTCAAGTAAATTTAAAAAAAAAAGGAGGAGGGATATATTTTTTTACGCATTGAGGAATCGTTGAAAATATATGTATTTTAACAGTGATTGTCTCCCAACCATGGGATTCTAGGTGATTTTTATTTTCATTGTTAATTTCTCGGTACTTATTCAAATTTTTGGTACTTATTCAAATTTTCTACAAAAAAACATGTATTACTTTTACAATGAGGAGAAATATTTTGTTTTACAAATCAATCCTTTAAAGTCTTTATATATATATATATATAGTCGGGCTCTCCACTAGGGTGGCTCTGATGAACTGAAATAGAATCCCTCTCATATCTTTGCAAGGCTCGTTGATGCTGTAAATGGAGACCCCAACACATAAAATGACAATCCTTATATGCACAAGTATGATAGATGTTGCTAGACCACTGCCAGGCTTCCTTCACCTGCCACCATTCTTGCTGGTTGAGATATGGCCTGGGCATTAAAAAAGTAAGAGAAGAGGTACAGAGAGCCGAAGTGAAGGGCTTCCAAGCTTGATCATCCCATCAGCTTCTCCATCCACACAGCTCAGGACCTGCAGAAGCGCTCAAGTGGGGCAAATGAAGGACAGGAAGAAATTGACTTCATTGCGGACGATAAGCCGCCCTGGGTGGATCCTGTCGGGCAGGGCCAGACTGGAGGTCATTTCCCAGGCGTCCACAAAAGCCACACGGAGGTCAGCAAAGGCAGCTCGGAGAAGCCGGTTCACCTGGAGGGTGAACCAGTCACTTCCATACACGGACTTGTAGCCGGTGTTGGCCAGCTTGATGACCACGAGAGTGTGGGGCTCCCGGGCCAGCAGCGCAGCCACCGCTGCCCTGATCCCTGCGAGTCGTTGCACAAAGACAGATGGGGGAAAAGTGGTGAAGTGGGCGCCCAGGCCCAGCACCACCACTGTGTGGGGGCCCCCGGCCAGGCCTCCCAGCTCCCGGACCACAGAGTGCAGGGAGGCCACTGGGGTGCGCAGGGAGCGCAGGGGCCAGCTGTGGGCCCGCCAGTGCAGCACTATGCCCCGAGTGGTCTCCACTGCCATCAGGGGCCCCGTCTGATATGTGGCGTGCAGATCCACAGGCTTCAGGGCTGTGGGGAGGACAAGAGGGAGGCTTAGAGGTTAACATAGGACTGTACTTCCTCATTTAAAAACACGAAAGATCTAGCATTACTTTCCTCTTAGGACACAAGTAGCCTCTGGTTGTGCTCTCCCTAATCTGTAATATCGCTGGTGACCTCCCAGTTACCAAGTCCCAAGACCTATTCTCAGTCCTGAGCCTCCCTGGCGCCCTGGAGCATCTTGTCTCATTGAAGTTCCTTTGGATGCCCCTGCCCTTCTTAGCAGTATGTTGTCACCCTCTGCTGTCTCCTTTCTGACCCAGCACTTCAACTCGGATTCGTCCATCGGCTCCCTTTGGCCAGCCCTGGATGAAGACTTGCCCCAGGCTAGACAGTCAAGGCTGTCCAGTTTATGTCCTTGTGCAATGGTGGCCAGCTGGTGGCCAGGGGCTTCTGACATCTGGTCTGTTCACTCAGTTGTGTGCCCTGACAGAGAGCTAGATGCACCTGCAGGAAAAGGCCCCTCCTTTCTTTGCACAAAGTCCCTGCCTGCTTGTCCCACCTTGTGCTTTAGGGCTCTGTGGGCACAGGGGATACCTTTTTCTATTTCACAGGAAGGTGCCAAATCAGCTAGCAGAAGATCTGGTTTTCCCAACATTCTGTCATGAGCTTCTGTTCATCTTTAGAAACATCTCCTGCTTAGGAAAGTCACCTACTCCACCTGCCATGTGCAGAATTGTCCCAAAGTGACCCTGGGAGGTCACTTGAGATTGCCTAAACATCAAATTAGTTGGAACTGGAGCTCTCGTTTTCCCCAAAGGAAGGGGCTTTACCCTTCACCCTTCTGGGAGGCAAGGGGCTTCGATCCCTCCAGCAGGAGGGAAGACAACATCCTGCAGATCTCAAGGTGTCTAAGTGGGGGCAGTGGGTACTCTTAGAACTTCTGTGAACAAATGGCAGTCCACATCCGTCTCGTTCCAAGAAGCCCAACAAGGCCGCTGTCATGCTTGTAGGTGAGAAGGGAGAGCCTGAGGGAGTTCTCCTCCACCAGAGCACAGACCCATCCTGTGGGCCCTGCACACTTCTCTGTGGGATGATGGCAGGGCAGGTAGGGGAGACGGCTTGGTGCTGACGTTCCTTCTTTCCTTGTCTTGTTGCCCCCACTCCCTGATCAAGCATATTCCTTAACCCATGTTCTGTTATGTGGTCGAATCTGTGCACAAAACCTGGAGGCTCAGATGGGACTCAGCCTGCATGATACTCTCACCTCTTTTGACTTTTATCCTCTGGGGGATAAATATGAAACTCTGTCTGAAGCTCAGACATCTCAATTCAGGTCCAATCGCATGTGTTTAAGAGCCTCAAACACATGCTCTCCAGAAGACCACCCCGCACCTCTTCAACCCCATATGAAGAATATAAAATAAATACACCATCTTCTCCCACTGCTGTCCCTTGCTCCCACATCCAGTCAGGCACACCAGTGACTTCCATTTTGAGTCCATTTCCCGTTATCCCTAGTTACCTGGTCATCTCCCTTCTCTCTAGAAGCAATCAGTCAACAAGCTGTCAGTTCCTTCGGTATGATAGTTCCTTTACTGCTGACCCCAATTTAGTCTCTCACCAGCCTGCATGCTGACCTACAGTTGTCTTGTAACTGGTCTTTGGACTTCCCTTTTTCAATCCAATCAATCCAACAAACTGAAAACTCTGAAAACATTCCGCATCTCCCCAATGTCACAAGATAAACCCCAGGTTTCCCTACAATACTTTTCTTAAATTCCAACTGTATTCCTTCAGTATGCCCCCTGGCAAATCCTCACTTCTAGCTAAGGTTATGCGCTCATCATTCTTCAAACACATCCCCCCTCCTGTTAGAGCCTCCCATCATCAACCTAATTGATGAGATTATGTGTAATCTGGGCACCCTGTTCCCCATCCCTGTTTCTGCCCCAAACCCAGGTATCTGGTCCTTCCACAGGTATCCTTTACGTCCTTCTCCTGAAATGTTCTCTGCTTTCTCAAAGCCCTGGATCTTCTCTCTTTCTCCTAGGAGCCCTGCCCTCTCCCCTCACGGCCACTCACAGGGCACAGTGTCACACAGGTACTCCCACCACTGACGAAGCGTGGAGTCCCCCATCATGTGGATGATGTGGCCAGCCAGGCAGCCCAGGATGCTGTCAACAGTGGAGAAGGTGCGGCCAGAGCAGGACAGTGAGTGCCACACAGCTCGGTGGTAGAAGCCAGAGGGCTTTGGGCCCGGGATCCCAGGTTGGCATGGTTGTTGAGGGGACAGAACTGTAAATAATTATTTGTAAGCAAAGCAATCTATGGGCACAGAAGAGTCTAAAGCCACAGGCATGGAGTAAGCACTGCCTTTTCTGCAAGCCCCAGCGTCACTTACCCAGACTCTTGTTGCTCTCCTTGGCCACCCAGATTGGAGAAATACCCTGAGGGAGGACCTTGTCTGTCACATTCCTGAAGAGAAACCAATCAGCAAGAGGGGAGCCCTTAATGGGAATGTGTTATGGGAAGGAATCCTGGGCTGAGGTGAGATGGGGCTTCTTGGAGGAAAGGAAGCTCTCAAAGTCAAGGGCATCTGTCCAGTGTCAGGGCTCCTGGGAGAGAGTGAGGGCCTGGGGGCAGGAGAGGGATTGGAAGCTGGAGTTCAGGGATCCAGGGATCAGGTTCTTTGCTTCGGGGATTCTATCGGTGCAGAAAGCAGAGCTGTTTTAAAATGTACCCAGGATTTTGGTTTTATTTAGGTATGGGGAGGCCAACAGATCAGGAGATGATGGACGTGAGGAAGATAAGGTGTTAGCCAGAGTTCCTGACAGCAAGAGCACCGTGCACCCCACGGGGTCACAGGGCAGAGGACAAAAACCTTTGTTGTGATTTTCACAGGAAGGAATAGGCAAGGAAGGGTAAGCAGCTGAGGAGGCTTAGGATTGGATCGTTTGAATAATTTCAGTGGGCTCTGGGCTATAGAGGTGGATTCTAATTGTCAGTACCCGGCCCTGGGGTGATTTCAGGTAGGGGGTGTTGGCCCGGCTGTGGGAGCCTGATGAAAGGAGGCAGGGCGGTGGTGCGGCACTCAGCACTGGGTGGTAAGCTCAAGGCAAGTTGTTTGCTATCTCTCGGTGCTAGCCACCCCCTCCCTAGGTCCACAAGGCCCCTAGGCGTCAAAGCATCACAAAAGTACAGGAAATTAAAAACATGATTCAGGGGCGCCTGGGTGGCTCAACTGGTTAAGCATCGACTCTTGATTTCAGCTCTGGTCATGATCTCAGGATCATGAGATTGAACCCCGAGTCGGGCTCTGCACTGAGTGTGGTGGAGCCTGTTTAAGATTCTCTCTCTCCCTTCCCCCCTTCACTCTTTCTCTCTCTTTTGAAAACAACAGCAACAACAAAACCATGATTCATATGGGAAAAGGTCTGGAGACTTTTGCAAGAAGTCCTGACTCTCCTCTTGGTCTCACTGAGCCCACTCCTGTTGGATTCTCCTGACCATCACCAGACCAGCAGTTGCTCCCTGATCCCGGGGACGCCTCCCTCCCCTCTCCTACTAGCCCCTTGTGTGAGCCCCATTCTCCACAGCTCCGGGCTCAGCCCTTGTTCCTCTTTCTGGATCACACTCCCTCCCTTGGTGGTCTTACCTCAGCCAAGATCTCCGGGCCAGTCTTCTCAGCCAAATTCCAGGTTTGTTTTGAGTCTAGCATCTGCTCTCCACTTGGTGTCTAATGCACATGACCAAACTTCCCCTCTCTACCCCCCACCCGCCGCTTTGTCACTCCAGCTGATGGCAACTGTCCTTCCATGTGAGTGGTCCCCAGACCCCACACTCATCTGCGAGCTCTCACTTTTTGGCACATTCCGTGTTCTCCCAGGACATCCTATGGGTACTGCCTTCAGAACATACCCAGAAATGAATCACTTTAGTCACCTTTACTACTGCAACTCGAAGCAAAGGCCTCCCACCTTTCAGTCTCCCTGATTCTCCCTTAACCTGCAATCCATTCCCAATACAACAGTCTGAGAAAGCCTTTAAAAATGAGATCAGGAGTGCCTGTCTTCTGCTCAAAATCCTGCAGTGACTCCCTTTTCACTTACAGCAAAAATCAATGTACTTACAGAGCCCTTCCTGGTCATGACATGCCCTTCCCCAACCCCACTGGTCTTCACCTGCCACCTCCCTGTCCTTCGCCCCATCCCAGCCCATTGACTTCCTTGCTGTTCCTCAGACACACCAGGCACACCGCGGCATCTCCTCTGCCTCGAACCTCTTCTCTCAGGTACCTCCTGGGTCAACTCTCTCATCCCCTTTAAGCCTTTGCTCAGATGTCAGCTTCTTAATGAGGTCTACCCTGACCCCCTATTTAACACTGCAGTCTGTCCCCAGCATACTCCTAATCCTCACCTCCCGTGTATTTTAAATTTCCCCTAGCACGTATCTCCTTCTAACATTCTATATACTATTTACTTATTGCCGTGTTTCTTGTTTCTGACCCTCCCTCCTGTCTTAAGTGAGCTTTACCTGGGCAGGGAAATGCTGATGCAGTCCCAGGGCCTCCTGCAGGACCATGCATATAGAGGGTGCTCAGCATGCATTTGAATGAAGGAACGGACTGCTTGAAGGGGTTGTGTCTGAGGAGGAGAGGGGAATTTGCTCCTGGGGGGAGAGGGGATGAGAACATTCCTACAATCTAGAAAAATGCCTGCGTATGGCCTTGAGAGTGTCAGGGCCTTAGCGCCCCCTAGAGGTGACAGCTTCAGGAAGCAGGTGATGGATGGTTCCAAGGACTCTGGACCCAGGTGGAGATGCCTGCCCTCCCAGCAGAGCCCAAGATTACACAAGTTGGGACAGCGGGGACTTTGGGGTGACCAACGTGGACAGAAGACTAAGGACGGATCCCAGGTGGCCAAGGTATTATTTTCTTTCTAGGATCTTTGGTGAGGGAGCTCTTGCCACCAGCCCAGCTGCAGGGGTCCTCAGATGGGATTAAAGTTGATGTAAAGAAAACACCTGACCTTGGGGCTGCAAATTCACGTCCACATTCACCACATGTGTGGTTATCTCTTTAACACCCGTAGCACACTGTTGGCTCCTGCGGACGGGACCACTTCTGCCCTGCTCTCCCATCCCCCGGATCTCCAGGCCTTTGGACAATGTCCGACAGAGCAGGGGCCACTCAACAGCAGCAAAACACTTGGGACACGATTGTAAGAGCCAGCAGAACCACTCTATGCTGTCCCTGTTCTAAGCACTTTACACACATTAATTTATTTATTCTTTACCACAAGTCTATGAGGGAAGTACTATTATTATTGCCCTCTACGGATGAGAGAACAGAGAGTTTAAGTGACTTCCCAGAGATCACACGGATAGGAGGGATAGGAGCTGGCAAGTCGGAGCAGGTGGAGCCAGGATCAGAACCCACACACTCTCACTCCAGAGACTTCAGGGCTGTACCCCGAGCGACGCCCTGAGACAGCTTCTGCATTTAGCCTTAGAGTTATTTTTAATGGACCAATGCAAAAAGGATGTGTGGTTCTCCTTTTCTGACCAATGGGAGCATAAGAATTGGTAAGACCAAGGTTTCCTGAAGCTTAATTCTCATGCTAGGAAGTCAGTGTTAGTGGGAATTCCCTAGATCGAGCTACCAAGAGCCTCCCAGAGATGAGCATCTTGTGGGGCCGGCAGGCACCCTGGCACCTCGGGCGTCTCCAGCTTGGCTCACCCCCTCCCATCCTCACGGCAGAGAGAAGTGAGAATTTCCATGCTCTTTGGGGCCGCAGAGCAGCATTCATCCCAGCTGCCAGCCCTCCCTGCAAACACCTCTGGCTTTTCTTTTCCCCTACTCAGTGGGGGTCCCCCCACCCCTGCTCTGCCCCCACCCAGCCATTTTCTGGGACCCTGTTTTTGCCTCCATCCCCTACTCCATTCCCCTACCAGATGCCCAGGTCTCCTACCTTAAAAAATGCCTCCCTCCTCCTTGGGGTCTCACAAAATGCCTCCCTCCTCCCTGGGATCTCTCTGCCCCCACGCCGCCTCTGATCTCAGGGACAGTGGGCTCACGGTGAGCCAGGCTGTTTGCCGCATCTCCCCTCCCTGACTCCCATTCTCTGTCCCCCCAGGGAAGCTTGCTCCCCCAACACTGAGGATAGTTCTCAGCCATTCCCAGCTTCCAGGCTGCAGGCTCTGCTCCCCTCTCACTCAGGGAGGTCACATCCATCCTCCATACTCCCTGACCACATATGCTGGTGATTTCTACACTACATTTCTCCTTACCATTAGGGCCATTAGAAGAGCAGTGAGGCCTGGAATGCTTCCCTCTTGCCGGAGGTCCATGGTTCTCCTTTAAGCTTAGCTAAGTTGCCACCTGCCTGACCTGCCAGGTGGGGGGTCCCTTCTCTTCACAGCACTCCATGCATACTGCACATAAGTACTTACCACACCATGTATTTGCAAAAGCCATGAGTCTCCTCACTGAAAACTTGTAGAGGGCAGGGATGCCAACCATTACATAAAAGTTGTCAGCACCTAGTAGGAGACCTGGCGCGCAGTAGGAAATGTGTTTAATAGAAGGGAATAGATGAATAAGGGTAATGGCCCAGGCAGAAAAATCACAGGGATCAGGGTTCAGGGGTGGGAGGGCAGACATCCCAGAGGATGCTGGGTTTCTTACCATGCCAGCAGGGCCTCCTCATGTGGTGTGGTCACATTCCAATAATGTCCACTTGAATGCCCTACCAGTGAGTTGCAGGGCAGGGTGGGGGGTCGAGCACAGAACCAGAGCTCACCAGAATCTTCATCCCTGTAGTGACAGGTAGATTCTTCCTCCCCAGTCAGCAGGGGGTTAACATTGCAAGTCACGATTTCTTCATATCCTGTGGGTCCTCGGAAATAGCCTGTGAAATCGACTGTGGCCCACTGGTCTCTCCAGATTCCCCGCAGGACCCCGACTGCCTCGCTGGAGTGGATCAGCCTCACTTGCACCTGGGCCTGTCCAGCCCAGAGCAGGGGGAAGGACAACAGGTAGGTGCCGTTCTCCAGATCCTGGATGTCTCCAGGGACTCCTGCCTTCAGGTAGGGACCCAGGAGCTGTGCCCGAAACAGATCCCCACCATGGGTCTTGGGCCTGCCCTGGTGGTCTCTGGCGATAAGAATGGCCTCCAGGTAGCCTCCCAGGGTGTAGCTGGCCTTGAAAGTTCCCCTCAGGTGGTAGGTGGAGGTCTGGGGACTGGTGGACGCCAAAAGGTCCCCCCCATCTCTCAGGGTGGGAGGCCAGTGCAGAAGATGGGTTAGTTCCGAGAGCTCCTGGGGGAGAGAGCCAGAAGACTTATGGGCTGGGTGGGGCTGGGGGGGCAGAGGAACGGTGCTGTCACGCCAGGAAACTCTGATGTATAAGATCTGTGGGTAGAGAAAGAAGAATCTGTCAGTGGTTTGTGTCCCTTCACCTTTGTTCTGGGAAGGCATTGTCAGTTTACCGGACTTAGTTCTCCTCTACCTGGTGGGTCTCGGGCAGGAATCCTACGTGCTCTACTTCGTGCTGCTTCTGAACCAAACCTGGTGTCTGAGGCACCACCACACACATATGCAGACACCAACTTAGGCTTAAAACCATATGTCTGTGGGTTTTACTATATTTCTCAAGGTTGTGTCATTTACAGAACCCACACCTTACACAGTAGCTGGATATCAGGACCATGGAACTTAAAGGGGAACAGGAAATCGAGATGTTTCTTTCTTTTTTTTTTTAATAATATTTATTTTGTTATATTAGTCCCCAGTTCTTGATGCAATGTTCCATGATTCATTACTTGCATATAANTTTAATAATATTTATTTTGTTATATTAGTCCCCAGTTCTTGATGCAATGTTCCATGATTCATTACTTGCATATAACACCCAGTGCACCATGCAATATGTGCCCTCCTTAATACCCATAACCGGCCTATCCCAGTCCCACACCCCCTCCCCTCTGAAGCCCTCAGTTTGTTTCCCAGAGTCCACAGTCTCTCATGGTTCATTCCCCCTTCTGTTTACCCCCCCTTCATTCTTCCCTTCCTTCTACCGATCTTCCTATTTCTTATATTCCATAAATGAGTGAAACCATATGATAATTGTCTTTCTCTGCTTGACTTATTTCACTTAGCATAATCTCCTCCAGTCCCGTCCATGTTGCTGCAAAAGTTGTGTATTCGTTCTTTCTGATAGCTGAGTAATATTCCATTGTATATATGGACCACATCTTCTTAATCCAGTCATCTGTTGAAGGGTATCTTGGCTCCTTCCATGATTTAGCTATTGTGGACAATGCTGCTATGAACATTGGGGTGCATATGGCCCTTCTCTTCACTATGTCTGTATCTTTGGGGTAAATACCCAGTAGTGCAATTGCTGGATTATAGGGTAGCTCAATTTGAGATGTTTCAAACATACATGATCTGGGGAAAATGGGCCCTTCAAGTAAGATCTGATGATGAAGGTTTTGCTATTATACATTTCTACATTTTTCAAAAAGAAGAGAATGTCCCCCGCCCCATTCTCTGGAAGAGGAGAAAACATGCAGAGGTGGATTTTCCCTACTGCTAGAGTATGCACAGGACACAGTCACCCTCAGTGGGGGAAATGTCCCAACAGAATTTAAGTTCATAGGTTGTGGACTTTCAGACAACCAATGCAGACCAACTTCTGGTGAGGCCGAAACCAAGAAGCTTTTCTCCTCTTCGCCTACCAACTTGCCTTCAGCTACCTCTGAAGCTCAGCTTTGTTCTCTAGCAAAACCAGAGATTGAATTTTATTAGGCTCTGGGAACATTGTTTCCTGGGTTAACTGCTCAGAGGGATGGGATTTTGCTATCATTTTCTAACTTTGGTGGGTGTGGGTCTGGCGCAGTGATAGTTTGGGAGTACTCTTGGCCCTGGAAGCCCTTCTTCCTTCTTCTCTTTCTTCCTTCATCCTATTTTTTTAAAAGATTTTATTTATTCATTTGACAGAGAGACAGAGAGGGCACAAGCAGGGGGAGAGGAAGAGGGAAAAGCAGACTCCCTGCTCAGCTGGGAGCCCAACGTGGGGCTCAATCCCAGGACCTGTTCTGAAGGCAGATGCTTAACCATCTGAGCCACCCAGGCTCCCCTCTTCCTTCCTTCTAAACTCTCAGGGCCTGTGTATATGAGACAGTGATGCTGTATAAGTGTGTCTCTTGTGCAGACCTGGGCTCTCCTGCAGGTAGGTTTCCCTAAGTCTAGACTTGGGGAGGGTGTCTGTGACAGACACTTTGGTTGCCTATCCAATATCCCATTTTTGTTTGGGACAGAATATAGCCAAATATGATTCATTATTATCATGCGGGGTATTATTATTGGCTTAAGCCAGTCATGACATTCACATTTCATACTTCCCCAGTATTCTTGAGAGTTTCTCAGTTCTGGCTAATAAGATACAAGGAAGGTCTGATGAGAGATGTCTGAGACAGCTGTCACTCACCTAACAAAAAGGACCAATAAAGCTGGGATCACCCCCTTTTATTTCTACCTGAGATATGGATTCAGCGTCTGGAGGTGTGTCAGCAATACGCTGTTTCAAATTTTGTTCCTCCTCCAGTACCTCCACTACTGGTGCTGGGTGTCATAGGAAGCATTCATATCATGCTAGGATTTCTGACTGCTTCTTTGTGTGGTGATGTTGGGTTGGCACAGCGTAGGGAGGAGTATTCCTGGAAGCCATTCCTATACAGAGACAATTAGCTACAACTTAGCTATACATAAGAATGACTGCAAACCACGTTACATCAAAACTAAATGTTCCTCAACTCAAATTTCTCTTAACAACCTCTAAAAAAAATGCCTGTGACCAACTGCTCCAATATCACCTGACGTGGAGGAAGTTGTAATAGAAAGATACATGACCTTAACAGATAGAGGTTAAAACATTTCACTACTGTAAAATTTACAGAACTACATGACATTGCTAGCACCCCCCCCATGGCCTTGGTAGGGATCTGAGCAAGTTAGAGTCTGAACTTGAAGCCTCATGTTATGACAACAGCAATGCCAACTCTGCATCCTACTGACTGCAATATGAGAGACCATAATTTATATGACTCATCTCAATTTCTGAGATGTTCAAATATAAAAAAATGCACAGCTTGGAACTGACAAAATATGATATTTACAACATATATAACAGACAAAGGATTAATGCCCAGAAGATAGTAATGACCACAAGTCAACATGAATACAATTAATAGTCCAGGGGAGAAATAGGCAAAGTATATGTATAAGCATGTTACAGAAGGGGAACAGTAAAATAAAATGAACATCAGAAAAAGATGCTCAATTACATAATTTATAGGAGCTAGGAATGGTTACAGAAGAGCCAACCACAGTGGCTTAAGAATAATGGTCTTATTTTTCTCACATAATGAGATGTCCAGGAATAGAACATCAAGGGCTGTATAGTGGCTCCAACAATGTCAGCAAGGATCCTGACTCCATCTGCTGTCCTTATAATGTTGACTTGCTGCTCCATCATGCAAGGTGGCTGTATCTCCAGTGCTCATGTCCACATGCCAGCAAGTAAAACGGGGAATGGCAAACTGCTTGGTAGATTTTCTCCTTTAAATTCAGAAAGCAAACACTTTCCCAAAAGCCCCACCCAGAAGACTTAGGCTTAAATGTCATTGTCAGGTGTCAGTTGGCCACCAGAGCTAGGAGAATGACATTATCATGATTGGTTGAGACCAGTTACCATTCAACCTGGCGGGCTTGGGACTTGGGTAAGGGCCTATCTTCCCTGAACCTCAGGGCTCTCTGAGGTAGTGCGCTAGTAAACCAGCTCTCCAGAAAAACTAGAGTCCTGGTTTAGAGGTTCTGTTTTTAGAAAAAGGTGTTTAATAGATAATTGACTGTCCTTTGCTATACTAGATATCACCTCTTCAGTGTCCACTTCAGATGTGACCAAGGTGGACTATGCATAAGGAGAAACTTCCCAGATGATGAAGCCAAGGACCATGGAAAATGAAGTCTGGGAAGCCCTTCCCAGGGAATGGAATGATTACATATTGAATGCTTAGCTCTTCCCTTACCTTCCCAAACCTCACCTCTGGCTTTCTTCCCAGACTCACCTCCTAGAAGACTGATAGCTAAGCATAGGCCACCAGCCTCAAAGCAGAATCCTGGAAAATTTCTCTGAGGAATCTGACCTGTCTGAGAGGAAAGACCTACTGGTACTAACATACAGGTTCTCCAATAAACCAGCAGGCCCAATCACCCAACAGTGAAAAGCCACCACAGCTTTCCATCTGTTTATTGCTAGTATATAGAAATAGTTGACTTTTATATATTGGTTTTATATCATTTAACTATCCTAAATTCACTTTTTGATTTAGTATTTTCTACTTAAGGTTTTCTTTTTAAATGACATTTCCCCCCCATAAGTGACATATCTACAATGTTGACTTTCTACTCCATTAACATGGTATATCTCTTAATTTATTTAGGTCTTCTTTATTTCATCAGTGTTTTGTAGCTTTCTGTGTACAGATCTTGCACATATTTTATTACATTTTATATTTAAGTATTTCTTTTTTAGGGGGCACTATTGGAAATGGTACTTAAAAATTCTTTTGTCTCCAATTGTTTGTTGTTCATATATAGAAATACAATTGATTTGGGGCGCCTGGGTGGCACAGCGGTTGGCAGGGCGTGGTCCCAGTGTTATGGGATCCAGTCCCACAGCGGGCTCCTCCGCTGTGAGCCTGCTTCTTCCTCTCCCACTCCCCCTGCTTGTGTTCCCTCTCTCGNGGCGTTATGGGATCCAGTCCCACATCGGGCTCCTCCGCTGTGAGCCTGCTTCTTCCTCTCCCACTCCCGCTGCTTGTGTTCCCTCTCTCGCTGGCTGTCTCTATCTCTGTTGAATAAATAAATAAAATCTTAAAAAAAAAGAAATACAATTGATTTGTATATTGACCTTTTCCTTGTGAACTTGCTAAACATATTTATTAATTCTAGGAGATTTTTGGAGATTTCTTGGGGGTTTCTACATGAGAAATAATGTCTTCTGTGAATAGAAAGGGTGTTATTACTTCCTTTCCAATCTGTGTACCATTCTCCCCCTTGCCTTATTGCACTGGTTAAGACTTTCAGTACAGTGTGAAAGAGGAGTGCTAGACATCCATGCCATATTCCGGATCCTTGGGAAAAGCATTCAGTCTTTAACTATTACGTATGATTAAGTAGATTCCCTCTCTCAGGTTAAGTAAATTATCTTCTATTTCTCCTTTGCTAAGACTTTTAATCATGAATAGATGTTGAATTTCATCAAATGCTTGTTCTGCATCTATTAAGATGATCATACATATATTTTCCCTTAGGCCTTTAACGTGGTAAATTATATTTATAGATGTTTGAATGTTGAATCAGCCTTGCATACTTGGCATAAACTCCACTTGGTAATGATGTGTTCTTCCAGGAAGGTTTTTTAACTGCTAAGTCAATTTCTATAATAGATACAGGGCTATTCAGGTTATATATTGCCTTTTGAACCATCTTGTGTTGCTTGTGTCTTTTAAAGAATTTGTCAATTACATTACAGTTGTCAAATTTACTGGCTTACATTTGCTCTTAGTGTCTCATTATTTTACTATCTGTAGAGTATTTATTGAGATACCACTTGCTTTCCTAATATTGATAATTTTTGTCTTTACTCTCTTTTCCTCACCATTTTAGGCTAGAGGCTTATCAGTTCTATTGATCTTCTCACAAAACCAGGTTTCAATTTATTTTCCATAATGTTTTTGTTTCCTATTTCATTTATTTCTGTTTTTATACATATGTTTTTCTGCTGACATAGGGCTTAATTTGCTCTTCTTTTTCAGTTCCTTCAGGTGGAAACTGAATTCATTGATTTGAGATCTTACTTCTTTTCTGACAAAGGCATTTAATGCTATAAATTTTCCTTTGAGTATTTCACAAAATTAATAAATCTGTTTTTATTTTCCATCCATTCAAAACACTTTATAATATCCTTTAAGATTTTTCCTTTGACCCATGGACTATTTAGATGTTACCTAGTTTCCAAATATCAGGGGGATTTTCTAGAAATCACTGTTATTGATTTTGAATGTGATTGATTGATTTCTAAAGATTTTACTTATTTGAGAGAGAAAGAGAGAGTGAGCATGAGTGGGGGGAGGGGCAGAGGGAAAGGGAGAGGGAGAGGCAGACTCTGTGCTGAGCGGGGAGCCTGATGCAGGGCTCCATCCCAGGATGCTGGGATCATGACCTAAGCTGAAGGCAGACGCTTAACCAACTGAGCTAACCAGACACCCTGATTTCTAATGCATTTTAAATGTGGTCAGATAACACAGTTTTGTTTCATTGAAATATTTCTAATTTATTTAGACTTGTTTTATGATCCAGAATATAATCTATTTTGGTAAGCATTCCAAGCGCATTTGAAAAGAGTGTGTGTTCTGCTGTTGTGGGGAGTGTTCAATAAATGACACAATTGGGTCAAGTTGGTTGATACTATTGTTCAAATCTTCTGTTAGTTTATTTTCTGTTGACTTATACTTTCAATTATGGGTGAAGGGATACTAAATTTCTAATTGTGAATCTGTCTACTTTTATTTGAGGTTCTGTAAGTTTTTGTTTCATATACTTTGAAACTCTGCTATTAGGTGCATAAACAGTTAGGTCTTTTATGTCCTCTTGATGGGTTGATGAATTGCTCCTTTTTAATGTTATAAAATAACTCCCTTTATCCCTTCAGTTCCAGTCCAACACCTCAGGGTCTATTCTAGTCTTCCCCTTTCCGTATCTGTAACTCCTTCAACAATGAGAAGCTGGTTTCTCATTATCCCGAATGCATTTACTTACTTGCCTGATTTCCCTGTATGAAACCAATTTCCCAACCTTTTCCTGCTCTTGCCCAGCTGCCACCCCTCTTGACTGCCCTCCTCCATAAACCCCAAGGGCTTATTGCTCTATAGTGATAATCAGGAAATGCCATCTCTTGGGGGTAATCTTTTCCTCTGTCAGGATCATATCCCTAAAATATATACTCTATTCTAAGACAGCACTTTTCTACTGAATTATCATCTCCTGTTCTCTGATAAAGAACCCAAAACAAGAAAGGATGTTCAAGAAGAGATTCTCAATATCACCAATTAGTCATAGCAACAACGTAAACTTATCCCAGGCTAAATGACAAAAAGATGGAAGTAATGCCCAGAAAAAGGAGCTGTAGAAGCAACTCAGTTTGAAGGCAACTGTTATTTAGCTTAACATAAATGATTTGTCCTTTGTAAATACGTAGATTTGTATCTTTAAGGTTTTTTACTTTTTTCCCTATTTATTCCTGGTAAAGCTTCTTTTTGAAGAATTCAACCATTTTTCAACAGAACCAAGGGGAAAAGAAAACTTCTACATATGCACAGAGGTAGAGAGGGAGAGCAGGGTATCCTCGGAGACAAGATATGGAGGCTATCACAGTTTTAAGAACTAGAAAGGAGCCAGGTGAGCTGGAGCAGAAATATAGCACCTTGGGGAAAGAGAAAGCATGGATAGCTCAAGTTTCCATCCCCCCCTCAAACAAACAGTTTTTTGGGCTAGTGTTTTTCCATTACAGCTACTCCTACCTGATATAATTTGCTCATTCTTTTTCTAAGAGCTTGTCCCTTTTTGTCACTTCTGTTTCTAGATTAAAAAGAGGAAAAAAGGAATGACAAAATGGAGAGATTCCCTCAGCTTCCTTTTCCTAGTTGAAAGCAATTGGTTCAAGCTTTATGGACAGATAGAGACAAGTGGAAGGAAATATACTTACACAAATTGCAATGACTGATCCCACAACCACAGTCATGTGCCACTTGAACTGTCTGATGAACAGGTCTGTGGAAGCCTGGAGTTGTTTACTAGACATCTGGTATATGATCAAGACCCTAGATAGATAAAAGTGTAAAATCAGGAGTGTCATTATAAACATGGTGAAAGAAGAGTTTTCTACTGACTCCCCTATAAAGAAGACCAATAATGACAATCACTGTGGATAAGAGGACTTTTATAGAAGTTCAGGTGTCCAGTGGAGAAGTTTCAGTACACCCTTGGAGGTATTATGCCAGCAATTCTATTTACGTCTACAATAAACATATACGAATGTTCATAGCAGCTTTATTCATACTATTCCCAAATTGAAAAAGAAAACACAAATATCCACCAGTGCAAGATTAGATAAGCAAGTTTTTTTTTTTTTTGCTTTTTTGTTTTGTTTTGTTTTTCTGAAAGCCTGTCTTTATTGACCATTTCTTCATGGGATTAGTTTCAAATCATGTCTTTCTAATCCTTTAAGGTGCAAATGTATGAGAGATTTTTTAAAGCCAGACAGGGGTCACTGGAACGCCTCTCCCCTCTCCACACACACACAGGTTATCACATCACCCACAGCAGATAAGCAAATTTTGGTATAGTCATACAATTGAGTAAAAACTGGCAAGAAAAAGAAAACAACTACTGATAAATTCAACAACACGAATGACTCAAAAACATAAGGTTGAGTGAAAAAAGTGAAAAAAGGTATGTATTACATGATTCTTTGAGCATGAAATTCTAAATTCTTTTTTAAAAGATTTATTTATTTATTTTAGAGAGATAGTGCAAGCAGGGGGAGGATAAGAAGGAGAGGGGGAGAGTATCTCCAGCAGACCCCCTCCTGAGCATGGAGCTGGATGCAGGGTTCGACGCCAGGACCCTGAGATGATGACCTAAACTTAAATCAAGAGTTGGATGCTTAACCGACTGAGCCACCCAGGCACCCCTTAATAAGAAATTCTAGAAGAGGCAAACTAATCCGTGGTGATAGAAATCATAATAGCGGGGCGCCTGGGTGGCACAGCAGTTGGGCATCTGCTTTCGGCTCAGGGCGTGATCCTGGCGTTATGGGATCGAGCCCCACATCAGGCTCCTCTGCTATGAGCCTGCTTCTTCCTCTCCCACTCCCCCTGCTTGTGTTCCCTCTCTCGCTGGCTGTCTCTATCTCTGTCAAATAAATAAATAAAATCTTAAAAAAAAAAAGAAATCATAATAGCAGTTGGCTCTGGTGGAAGGGGCTGAGCAGAAGGGAGCATGAGGGAACGTTATGGGGTTCTGGAAATGTCCTTTATCTTGAATTGGGTGATGGTTTTACATATTATATACATTTGTCCAAATTAGTTATACACAGATCTGTGCATTTGACTATATGCAAACTATACCTCAATAAAAAGGAGAAAAAACAGGGACTAGAGAGAATAAAAGAAAGACATGTATATTCATATAATTCATAACTAAATTTTAAACAATATCAACATGGTGGAGATGGTGGATAGAGTAAGATTAAGGGATGTGAGAGTATACTAAAGTATTTGTATTTTTCAAGGGGGAATATATAGATAATGATATACTTCTTTTTGATGCTATTTTAAATGAAATTGTTTTTAAGTTTTATTTTTGGATTGTTCACTCATAGTGTTTAAGAATATAATTTATTTTTGCATATTAATCTTGATTCTTGAACCCTTGTTGAACTTGTTTATCAGCTGTAATAGTTTTTAGTGTATTCCTTAGAATTTTATTTATACAAGATCATATCATCTGGAAAATAGAGAGTTTTAGTTCTTCCTTTCAAATCTATATGCTTTTTATTTCATTTTCTTACTTATTTTCTCTCACTACCTCCAGTACCATGTTAAAATCAAAAGGGGTAAGTAAACATAAGACATCAATAGAGCTAGGTAAACACAAGTACAAATAATGAATATAAGACTAAAAATAGAATGTAAAAATGTTTAAAACATAAGGAAAAATATTTGATTCATCCATTGGAAAGTAGAGAAGGAGAAAAAAAGAAAGTATGATAAATGGGAAATTTGAAATAAATTAGAAGAAACAAGTCCTAATTTATACAGTTATTGTAATAAATGTAAATAGGTTAAACTCACCAATTAAGAGACAGTGTAGTGCAATCAAGAACATATGCTCTGAGCAGATATCTCACTCCCAGAAAACACAGAAAAGAAGGGCCTGGACTTACTACATCCAACCTCTCCTCCCAAACTCACCAGTCAGATTCAATCTCTCTACCCCGGAAGAGAAATGAATGAAGAGTTTAAAAGCTGACAGAAACATTACACTAATGTCTACCCCTCCTAGGTGGAAACATCAAAAGTGAGGAATAAGTGTTCTCTCCACCACAACCTCTATAATATACAAAGAACTCTTACAAATTGATTAGAAAAAGATAAATAATCTCATAGACAAAGGGGCAAAAGTAATAAATAGTCAATTTGCCAAATAGCCAGCCATAGGAATAGATGCTCAAATTCACTTGAAGCCAGAAAACTATAAATTAAAACAACGAGAAATAATTCCCTATTTCTGCCTGGAATGTGGAGGAAATCAAAGGAGAAAAAGAAATTATGCTCGTGAAACTTTGAAGTGTTCAAGGTTTTGGAAGGCAATCTGGCCATATCTATTAATATTTACAATGCATATACTCTTGAACTAGCAATTCTGGCTCTTAGATAGCTATTCTAGAGAAATAAAAGAACTCAGTTGAAAGGAACAGGATATTTATTGCAGCATTGTTCATAGTGGTCCAGACTGGAAATCAAACATATATTTATCAATAGGGGGATTCTACCATGTTATGAAATGAAATGTTGATATGGAATAGAATTATAGTGGGTAACTTGGAAATGTGAACATAAGGTATTACCAAATACGAAAAGCAAGGTCGGAAGCCTGGGTGGTACAGTTGGCTGAGAGTCTGACTCTTGATTTCAGCTTGGGTCATGATCTCATGGTTGTGGGACTGTGCCCCATGTAGGGCTCTGTGCTCAGTGTGGAGTCTGCTTGAGGTTCTCTCCCTCTGCTCCTCCAGCTCGTGTGCTCTCTCTCTCTCTCTCTGAAATAAATAAATAAATCTTAAAAAATAAAAGAAAAGCAAAGTGATGAAAGAAAATATGGATTAAAGTATATCACATTTGAAAACCAAGAAAAAACCTATCTACTTATTTATAAGGTATGTGCATGTTACATAAGCATAGATACATAAACATACCTATATATCTGTATGACAGCAACTGGATATGAAGAATATAAAAGGGTACACAGCAGATAAAAATATTGATCATATGTAGGACAGAAACAGGGAGATAGGGTGTTCATTTAGGAAGAAGAAATAGGGAGAGAGAAAGAAATTCATGACTTAAAACACATGCACACACACACTCACACAAAGTATGTGTAATATGATCCCATTGATGTAAAGCTATACACATGTATGCCTGAATGCATAAAGAGGTTCTTGAAAGGATGGTCACCAAAATGTTAGTTATCTCAAGGTAATGAGCTTTCAGGTGTCTTTTACTTTCCTCTTTATATTTCCATGTGTTATTCAAATTCAAATAAAAAGCATGTGTTATTTATATGATCACTTTTTTTTGAGAGGGAGAGAGCATTGGGGGAGGGACAGAAGAAGAGGGAAAGAGAGAATCTCAAGCAGGCTCGCCCAGCATGGAGCCCAACACAGGGCTCAATTTCATGACCCTGAGATCCTGACCTGAGCTGAAATCAAGTGTCAGATGCTCAACAGACTGAGCCATCCAGACGCTCCTATGCAATCACATTTTAATTGTGGAAATAAAAAGTGCACTTTTTGGGAGGAATTCTCTTCTTCCTCCATTGAGGCTAGATCCCAAGAAAAGACAGGATTAAGTGAGGGCAAAGACAGGCATACCCCCTAAGTACTGCCTTGGTGGCTGGTGACATGTTTAAGTAGGAGAGGACCAAGGGTTTGAGGCAGGGGCTAAAGATGAACCTGGTGGCCCAGGAACAAAGCCAAGGGAGAGCCCAGAGGACTACTTATATAGGGCACACGGGCCTGGGGGCTCTTTCAAGTTGTCTATAGCCAGAGAGAGATACCTCCACTGGAAACGTGGCCTGGAGCTTGAGAACCAGGCTTTCCACTGTCCAGTATGAATCCTGGGAATGGCAAAGAGCTCATTCTCCCAGATGCAGTGGCAACCTGGCTGTTGGGTAGGATGGGAGACCATCAAGCTGAGGATAAACTGAGACTCCTCTTGACCTTCTGCACTAATTAATTAATTAACATGGGGCTTGAACTCATCACCCTGAGATCAAGACCTGAGCTGAAATCAAGAGGTGGACGCTTAACTGACTGACCCACTCAGGCACCTCACTTGTCTGCGTTAATTTCTGCCTGTTCTCTAATCCAGAACAGCAAAGAGCCCTGGGCCAAAGCAATAAAGCCAGTGTGTGGTGTTACTTGGTAACATTGCCATTATAATTTTCCATATTATTGTCTCCAAAGTGTCTATGTGGAGACCACGTGAATATATAATATGCAAGTGCAAATAAAATTATGAGGCCCCAGAGGCACTTGGGTGGCTCAGTCAGTTGAGGATCTGACTCCTGATTTTGGCTTAGGTCATGATCTCGGGGTCATGAGATCGAGCCCCGCATCAGGCTCTGTGCTGAGCATGAAGCCTACTTGGGATTCTTTCTCTCTCTCCCTCTCCCTCTGCCCTTCCCCTCTGCTCTCTCTCCTCTAAAAAAGAAAAAAATTATGAGGCCCCATAAAAATGTGAAGCAATAATAACAGCAATAACAGTAATAGCAGCAACGCAAGACACCTGGGCAGATTTTTAGCTTCTGCCCAAATGAAGATGGGAGGCAGGGGGAAGTGTATGAAGGAGATTCAGTCCCCCAATGGCTATTAGCAAACTCCAGATACATTCCCATTCCATCTGTTTTTTTTAAAGATTTTATTTATTTATGTGACAGAGACAGCCAGCGAGAGAGGGAACACAGCAGGGGAGAGGGAGAGGAAGAAGCAGGCTCCCAGCCGAGGAGCACAATGTGGGACTCGATCCCGGAACGCTGGGATCACGCCCTGAGCCGAAGGCAGGCACTTAACGACTGCACTACCCAGGCCCCCCCCCATCTTGAAATGCGAGGACTTGGGCCCCAGTTTTATTCACCTACTCACCTCCTTCACCTCCATCAAGCACCTAGAAACTCCAGCCCTGCTTTCTTGTACCTATAATGTTGGATAGACTTTCTTAAAAATCTAAGAACTGGGGCGCCTGGGTGGCTCAGTCTGTTAAGTGTCTGCCTTCAGCTCAGGTCATGATCCCGTGGTCTGGAACCGAGGCCCATGTCAAGCTTCCTGCTAAGCAGGGGAGTCTGCTTCTCCCTCTCCCTCTGCTCCTCTCCCCCCTTGTGCTCTCTCTCTCAAATAAATAAAATCTTTTTAAAAATTAAAAAAATAATAAGAGCTACTGGCACTGCTCTAAGAAATGCAGTCATCCTATGCTGTCAGCTATCTGCTTCCTGATTATTGCATCATGCTTATTCAACATCTTACCAAATCTAAGGCAAATACTAATAAGAGAATTTCACTTGGGACAGAGCCAGGTATCTCTTCCCCAGCTTCATAAAGCAACTGCTGCCTACTCTTTTATTCCTCCCCCTCCAACTCCTCCTTTAGGAAGGAGCTTACGTCCTCCTCTGCACTTACTTCTTGGGGTTGTTGGAAGACCTAGGAATCCAGACCATCCCCCCTTAGAAATTCCAGACATCCTACCACTCAATTGCTCCTTTTCACTCCTGGGACTAGGTTGTACGCTCCATATTCTTCCCGACACAGCTCTGGGTCCTAGGCAGACACATTCAGCCAGAGCATATCAAGAAGAGGAATCAATCTACTTAATTATAAATGCTACCCAGGGCAGAGCCAAGTTGATGACATAACTCAAACCCCAAAGGGATGCCAGCAAAGTCATGTCAGAGAAGCTTGTTCAGCTAATGGATGAGTAAGTTGCTACTGCACATAGACTTGAACATACTTTTCAAATTTGGATGGCAATCCGCAGGCATGGTTCCCCAGCCAGCACTGTATTCAGGACCATCTAGATGATTGCTACGCATCAGGCAATGGTCAATAGGAGCAGAAAGGGAAATAAGAACCATGGTGGTCCCTTGCCACACAATGCCACCTTCCTTTCCCCTTTCACCCAGTTCATGAATGAGAATGAGCTTGCAGTGAAACCATGAGGTAGGTTACAGAACCACAGAGTCAGCTACGGGCTTACTTGTGTGGCCCCACACTTCAAGATAGCTTAGCCGTCATCCTTGGCTTTGCACAGCTGGATGCTGGCTCTTGGCTTTCAGGGGTGGACATCTGGTATCCTATCCTAGAGATACTCCAATATTCTAGAAATCAAAGTTCCATCTCACACCCTTCCCAACCGTGAACCCGCTTCCAGTTCTCCACAGGGTTGCCAGTGCTAATTGCCATCTCTGAGGTCTCTTTCTCCATTAGCTTTCTCAAGTTTCCCAGCAGTATTTGAAACTGTTGACTACTTTCTCTATCCTGAAGCCTTACCAGAGTCTCCTGTCCTCTTGACCACTGGGCACTACCTCATACCCCCTTCTGTGGGCATTATCCAATGTTCTATTTGTACATATCACTTTCTCAAAACCAGGCACCATATCTTGCGCCCTTCTTTATATTACACACAACATTAAACACAGTATTTTGCCCAGATCGTGATTTTAATCCATGCTTGACAAGTGGTTGCTTGACAAGTAGCCCAAATGCCCTGTTCCCTCAACCCAAGTCTGCCCATGTCTCTACTTCCTTTGCTCACATTTCCTTTCTGAAGCATAAGCCTGCTTACCTCATCTCAGGATACCTCTCAGCTCTCTTGCTCTTTCTTTCCTTCCTTTACGAAGTCCCCAAAGTCTTGTTTCCTCTCTTCATAGCAACTCACACGGTAACGTCCTGCCAATGCCTCAAATATTGCCAAAGTACAGCATCTCCAAACATGTGTGTGACGCAGCCTGTCAGGCACCCAGAATGAAGTCAAATGTGGAGAGAGAACTGCTGTAGTAGGAAAGAGAGCCACGCTTCATAGCAGAATAAACTTAGAGTCTGAAAACACGACAGCAAAGAAGAAATGTGGGAATAAGTTTGAAGGCAAGAGGAGTTTAACCACTGTAGAACACTATGGTCCAAACCCCCAAAGAATAATGACTTCCTCTTCCCACTCACTAGACAGCCTTGTCTACTGACTGACGTCTGTAGAACAAAGCAACACACTGGGGGAGAGGGCCATATATGTCTCCTTTCTAAAGAGAAACTAGACTTGAATCCCATACCTAAGCAGATGTGGGGAATGTGCTGGGGATGATGTCCTTGCTTAAAGACTGAGTGCTCTTCTTCCTGAGTCTGAATTTTCGTTGTTTTCTATGTAGCACTCAAGCACCAAGGAGAAAAGGGACTCAAGCTGGGAGAAGGTTTCCCAATGGTGTGGCTGTAGGAAATGCATGAGAGGTTGAGGGAAAAGAGAAACTCAGAAATCCAGAGTTTATATAGGAAAATATTATTTTGATTCTATTTCCAAAATATATAATACAAATTATTTGATCAGACAAAATAAGAAAGATTGATTTACAAAAAGGAAAACTAAGAAAGCAGAGAGGAAAGTATTCGGTCAGGGTCTGGTAAGGAGACAGAAATCCCACCAGAACAAACATAGAATTTAATATAAAGAATCATTAACCTGGTACACAGAGTTGTGCAAAGATAACTGGAAAAGCAGAATGAGAACACTATGGTGTTATGTAGATTCCAATGGCAGGAAGCAGCCACCACCCTTGGGACTGAGGGAGCTGAGAGAAGTTGTTAGAATGATGAAAACTCAGAAACGTAGGGGTCCATGGAGATAACACTCAGACTTCTGCACAAGGGCACTGCTCAACTCGTTCTGAAAGTGCTGGAAAAGCCACAAACTGGATCAGCTTCTGCTCCAGCAAGGACCAGGTGCTGTCAGCATGAGGAGGGCAGCTGATGCTCACTGGAACAGGACACAAGCAGCAATCCCACAAGAAGCAGATGGGAATAGCAAGTCCCGTCTCTTTGTTGGAGCCTTGCCCTCTCCCTCTGGCATTCTCTATTAGAAGGTCCTAAGAGGTCAAGGGGCACCTGGGTGGCACAGTGGTTAAGCGTCTGCCTTCTGCTCAGGGTGTGATCCCGGCGTTATGGGATCGAGCCCCACATCAGGCTCTTCCGCTATGAGCCTGCTTCTTCCTCTCCCACTCCCCCTGCTTGTGTTCCCTCTCTCGCTGGCTGTCTCTATCTCTGTCGAATAAATAAAAAATCTTAAAAAAAAAAAAAAAGAAGGTCCTAACAGGTAACCAGCAGGTAGAGCAGAGATGTTTGCAGAGTCCCAGGCCCAGACTCACAAGCATAGAAGGGTGAGTTTGGAGCTGAGAGACAATTGTGTATCTAATGGCAGAGGTAGGCAACCAGTAATTGAACTTGTTGCTTAGAAATTGCTCCTTGTGAGGGGTGCCTGGGTGGCTCAGTTGGTTAAGCAGCTTCCTTTGGCTCAGGTCATGATCCCAGGGTCCTGGGAGTGAGCCCCATCCCAGGCTCTCCACTCAGCGGGGAGACTGCTTCTCCCTCTCTCTCTGCCTGCTGCTCTGCCTACTTGTGCTCTCTCTCTGTCAAATAACTAAATGGAGAAAATCTTTAAAAAAAAAAAAAAAGAAAAGAAAGAAATTGCTCCATGTGAGCAATCAACTTAGCCTTAGGTTTTCTAGCAGCAAGGCCAACATGAAGGGATATAAAATGTTTTCTTTCCCAGTAAAGTTAAGCGTTCTGAACAGTAGATTCACGACAGCCATGTTTGTTCCAAAAAGGAAAGAAAACTGTATTATTATTATAGAAACCTAATAGAAACAGAAGAGAAAAGGAATCTACATATAGATGAAGATTAATAGTAGGCAATAAATGAGAATAAGGCAAAGTTACATCAAATCAGGTACTTACGACAACCAACCTCATCAGGTGGGGAAGCCCCGTGGAAACAGCCAGACTGGGGTTCCGACTGAGAGGCCTGGGTGGAGCGTCCTCCCCTCAGGTGAGACTTCCAACTGACCATCCCCCAAAAGGCCATATATATAGGGCAAACAACAGGGTCGGAAATTAAACATTTGTTTGCCTACATGCAGTCTGGAGTGAGCTGCATTCCTATGTTGTCATTTTTCTATATTTTCAAGGAGCCTGGGCTGTGTGTCTGCGTCCCCTCCTGGATTCCATTCAGGGGCTCCAGCCCAGCCTGGAGCAGGGGGGATGTGAGACAATATTTGTAGCTCTTGGCGTCCAGAACAGAAGGTTCTGGCCCGGAGGTCAGATAATATATTTCAAACCACCAGGCTCCCAAGATCATTCACACAGCATGAATCTCACAAACAATATTCCTTAGCCTGCCTGTGTACATGCAGGCCCAGGTGATCGGCTATGCGGGACAAATCACAAAAACACCTGTCCATTTAGAACAGTAAGGTACAGCTTTGGAGAAAAACGCTCTGTTCACTAAACTGTAGAAGACACAGGGAGGGAGGAGGGTTGTCTGGGGGAGAACTTGAGAGAACAAGGTCTCTAAGGGAGTGGAGCTTGGCTGAGTTGGGTCAGAGTTGACTAAGGGAAGGGAGTCATGCTCAGGAGTTTGCAAGGTGAGGGTCCAGCATGCTGGTTTCTCTCTGGGTCAGGGGTTTCCATCATGGGCTATGGTCACTTTCAGCTATCTCTTTCCTGAATATTCAGGCAAGGCTGAGAGCTGAATACAAAACAGGTACTCATCTAAAACCATAGCCAGAAAGTGTTAAGCATCTACCTCCAGGGTGTACCTTGTAAGGCAAGGCTCAAGCCCTGCTACTAGTGCAGGAAACCACTTGGGGCATGCTATGTACACAAATCCTCAGGGATCTTCTTCTTGCTTAATTCTGCTCTCTCACCTCTCCCCTCACCCCATCCCCATCTCAAAAATGTTGCCATGTGATTTATATCATCCCCGGGCATCTCTGTTTCCCAGCCTGGAATGCCCTTCTACCTAGAATGTCCTAGAACGCTCTGTGCCTGGTTAATTCACAATCCTGTTTTAGAACGCAGCTCAAGTAGCTTCCCTTGGTGGAATTCTTCCCTAGGCCCCGAAGCCTGGGCCACATGCCTATCCTGCATACTCTCATAGCTCACCACTTACCATATGAAGCTGTAATTGCCAGTTACCAGGGGCAGTATAATCACCTACTTTGATTAATCAGAGTTCCTGCTTTCTAGAAACAGGAGTTAATTCGGTTGAGTAAAGAATAATGGATATTAATAGGATGATTCTGGGTACCCCCAATACTGCTGGGAGACTCGAAAAGCAAGCTTGAATGCTAAGCTTCCAGGACCTATACCCTACCTACACCATGCTCCGAACATGACTGCTGAGGCATCCACTGCCACCGCTGCTGCCTGATTGAGCAGTAGGAGAAACCCCCACTGTTGTTCACACCAAGGATACCATTGACCTTGCAACCTCCACCACTCTTGAAAGCCATGTACCTCTGCTATCACCCTGACTAGCAAAATGGATTCTGTGAACCTTATTTTTCAAGTCACTCGTGTCTGAATTGAAGGATGGGATATTATGGAAGCCAAGAGAAAAGAGGGTCCATAAAGGAAAGAGTGGTGCATGACCACTGTTCACTTGCTCTGGTGTGTGCACACCAGAGAGAGCACAAGTGGGGAGAAGGGGCGAAGGAGAGGGAGAAGCAGACTCTCTGCTGAGCAGGGAGCTCGATGAACAGCTCCATCCCAAGATCCTGAGATTGTGATCTGAGCCGAAAGCAGACACTTAACCAACTGAGCCACCTAGGCACCCCTAAATAAGTATAATTTCTAAAAACAAAAAAACAAAAAACAAAAAAACCCAACCAGTCCTACTTAGACAATAAAACTATCAACTGCAGAATCCGCATGTGGAACATTTACAAACATTGATTGTATACTGGGCCAAAAAGCAAGGCTCATCAAATCTCAAAAGATTTAGATTCTATGAAATATATTCTCTGGTCATAATGCAATTACATTAGAAATCAATGACAACAGTATTTATTAATGGAAAGGTGTTCATTATAACTCAGTTGAAACCAAATTGAATGACAAATTCAGTACAATCACAAATATTCAGTATAATCACAAAATAATCCAACAGGAATTTTTTTTTCAGTTTCATAAATTGGTTAAAAGATTTCTATGGAAGCACAAAAGTCCAAAAAAAATTGCCCAGGCCCTTTTAAAGAACAAAAGTGTAGGGGCGCCTGGGTGGCACAGCGGTTAAGCATCTGCCTTCGGCTCAGGACGTGATCCGGTGTTATGGGATCGAGCCCCACATCAGGCTCCTCCGCTATGAGCCTGCTTCTTCCTCTCACTCCCCCTGCTTGTGTTCCCTCTCTCGCTGGCTGTCTCTATCTCTGTCGAATAAATAAATAAAATCTTAAAAAAAAAAAAGAACACAAAAGTGTAGTCTTGTCTATCAGAAATGCGGAATCACTATAGAACTATAGTAATGAAGACTGGATGGTATTGGTGCTGGTATAGACAGACTCACTGAACCGAATAGACAGCCCCAAAACAAACCGATACACGGAAACCTGATTTATGAGGAAGGTGCGCTGCAGAGCAATGGGGAATGGATGGACTTCTCATCTAATGTGCCAGGTCAATCAGGTAGCCAAACATCCCAAACTTTTTTTTTTTTATGTTCTTTCATAAGTAATCCAGAGAAATTAAAATTAAAACATTAAGTCACACCCACACATTTTGCCAAATATTTAAAGATGATAAAATCTTTTAAAATGATAATATCAAATGCTGGCA
This sequence comes from Ailuropoda melanoleuca, assembly GCF_002007445.2. NCBI lineage: Eukaryota > Metazoa > Chordata > Mammalia > Carnivora > Ursidae > Ailuropoda > Ailuropoda melanoleuca. Next base: position 6,545,938 of record NC_048227.1, read on the forward strand.
AGAATGTGGAACAACAGGAGCTGCTTGTGAAAGAGTAAACAGGCAAAACCACTTTTGAAAAACTGGCCGACTCCAGTAAGTCAAAAGATACGTCTACTCTCTGATCAGCAAAACCACCACCAGGGGACACCCTACAGAAACACCTGTCCGTGTAGGCTGTAAAGTTGCAGGCACAAGAACACAGCAATGTTTCATAATAGCCCATCAACAGTGGAAAGTAAAAATACAGTGTGATATAATCATACAATGAAACATCATGTAACAGTGGAAATGGATCAATTGCAATTACATGAAGAATATGGATGAATCTTAAATACTTTATTGAGCATAAGAAGCCAGACAGGAGCACCTGGGTGGCTCAGTCGTTAAGTGTCTGCCTTCGGCTCAGGGCCTGATCCTGGCATTCTGGAATCGAGCCCCACATCGGGCTCCTCCGCTGGGAGACTGCTTCTTCCTCTCCCACTCCCCTGCTTGTGTTCCCTCTCTTGCTGGCTGTCTCTCTCTCTGTGTCAAATAAATAAATAAAATCTAAAAAAAAAAAAAAGCCAGACAAAACAGAATTCATAGTGTATGTTTTCATTTACATGAAGTTAAAAATCAGGCAAAATGCACATGTATTGTTTGGGAATGCCTTATAAGACGGAAAAACCATAAAGAAAGATAAGGGCAAAAATATTATAAAAGTTAGAATAATGAGTACATCTAGAATAATAGGAAAGAAGGAGGGGCTACAACTCAGGAGAGACATGGTGTCAGGGGCTTCTGGAGTAAGAATTTTGTTCTCTCTTTTTTTTAAGATTTTATTTATTTATTCGACAGAGATAGAGACAGCCAGCAAGAGAGGGAACACAAGCAGGGGGAGTGGGAGAGGAAGAAGCAGGCTCATAGCAGAGGAGCCTGATGTGGGGCTCGATCCCATAACGCCGGGATCACACCCTGAGCAGAAGGCAGACGCTTAACCACTGTGCCACCCAGGCGCCCCTTGTTCTCTTTCTTATTTTTAGGTGGGAGTTATATGAATGATCATTTTATAACAATTTGTTAAACTGTTTTATGCATTTTCTGTTTTATTATATTTTCTAATAAAATTTTAAGTAAAATTATGTACACCCATTTTTCTTTTTCTTTTTTTTTTTTTAAAGATTTTATTTATTTATTTGACAGAAATAGAGACAGCCAGTGAGAGAGGGCACACAAGCAGGGGGAGTGGGAGAGGAAGAAGCAGGCTCACAGTGGAAGAGCCTGATGTGGGGCTCGATCCCATAACGCCAGGATCACGCCCTGAGCCGAAGGCAGACGCCCAACCGCTGTGCCACTCAGGCGCCCCTGTACACCCATTTTTCTATATGTGCATGCATACACATACATCTAAATCCTTGTATTTGTAAAAATCCTTAATATGTATAAATCCTTATATTCATATATGTACATGCATACATATGCACTTAAATCCTTATATTTGTAAAAAGAAGTGTCTGATGCATAAATAAACAAAATAGTTGCCTATAGATGAAAGGGAATGGAGTTTGAGGGCAGTATGGAAACAAGACTTCTTTTTGCATAATTTTCTGTACAGTTTTGCTTTTTGATTCATGTATATGCAATACCTATTAAAATTTTATTTTATTTTATTTTATTTTTTAAAGATTTTATTTATTTATTCGACAAAGATAGAGACAGCCAGCGAGAGAGGGAACACAAGCAGGGGGAGTGGGAGAGGAAGAAGCAGGCTCATAGCGGAGGAGCCTGATGTGGGGCTCGATCCCATAATGCCGGGATCACACCCTGAGCCAAAGGCAGAAGCTTAACTGCTGTGCCACCCAGGCGCCCCTAAAGTTTTAAATCTAAAAAGTGCAGCCCCTGAAACTGGGGACATAATGAACAACTTGAAATATTTATCAGGTTGCTAAGAACCACAAAGAGAATGAATTTATTTCAAGTGGCTTTACAACACAGTTCTTTGTACTTGGTTAGGGGGATGCATTCTAAGGACAAAAAAAGTTTACAAAGGAATATTACAGTTGGCTCAAATCATATAAACTTCACACTTTGTGACTGGTGGCTATGTCTCTTATGTCTTTTTCAGTCTATCAGCCCCTCTCCTCCACTTGCCCCACCCCCCCATTTGCAACTATTTGTTGAAGAAACCAGATTATTTTTTTCTGTAGAGCTTCTTGTGGTCTAGCTTTTCACATCAACACTGTTTAACATTTTCTTTCAGCCTCTGTATTTCCTATAAATTAGTAGTTAGATCTAGAGGCTTGATCAAATTCAGATTCCAATTTGTTGGGGGGGCAAAGCTTCAAAAGTAATGACTGTGCTTCCATCTGGCACCATATTGTCTGGATATCTCTACTTTTTGTGATATGACAGCTATTAATGATTACTGAATAATTCTATCAATTCACAAGGGGTTACAAAATGATGACATTCTAGTGTTATCATTCCTTCTTTATTTATTAGCTGGAATATTGTTACAGAGAGAAATTTCCCCTTGCCAACCACTGGTTATATAGGAAAGACAGGGTAAAAACTTGATTCTTTTCCTTTATGTATCAGTTTTTAAAATGAGTTGATTGCCTAAAATTCTCCACAGCATTATCATTATAAATTTGTGGATTTAAACACATCTGTTGTGTTTCAATCCAGTGGAGCAGTTTTTGTCCTTGTTGATAATCAAATGTCCTTTTTCATTTTTATTTTTTTGGTCCAGTGGAAGCCTCTTCAGGTCAACTTCTGAGTCCTTTTGCTACAACCCTGGTCATCTATAAACCAATCTTTGACTTCATTCAGTGGTTTTACTGTTATTTTTTTTTAAGATTTTATTTATTTATTTGTCAGAAAGAGAGAGACCACAAGCAGGGGGGATGGCAGGCAGAGGGAGAAGCAGGCTCCACGCTGAGCAGGAAGCTGACGCGGGACTCGATCCCAGGACCTTGGGATCATGACCTGAGCCAAAGGCAGATGCTTAATCGACTGAGCCACCCAGGCATCCCTGTTGTTTTTAATAGTGGTATTGTTTCTTTGAAATTACTTTTTTTTAGTATGATAGTACATAGCAAGTAAGTAATTGTGGGCTTTTAAAAAGTTTTTATTTTAATTCCAGTTAGTTAACATACAATGTTATATTAGTTTCAGGTGTACAATATAGTAATCCAACGATTCCATACATCACCTGGTGCACATCACAGCAAGTGAGCTCCTTAATCCCCATCACCTGTTTCACCCATCTCCCCACCCATGTCCCCTCTGGTAACCAGCAGTTGTTCTTTGTAATTAAAAGTCTGGTTTTTTGTCTCTCTTTTTTCCTTTTGTTCATTTATTTTGTTTCTTAAATTCCACATATGAATGAAATCATATAGTATTCATCTTTCTCTGACTTATTTTGTTTAGCTTTATACTCTCTAGCCCTATCTATGTCATTGCAAAGAGCAAGATTTCATTTTAATGGCTGAATAATATTCCATTGTGTATATATATATATATATATATATACACACACACACACACCACATCTTCTTTATCCATTCATCTATCGATGGACACTTGGGCTATCGAAAATAATGCTGCTATAAACATGGGAGTGCAGGTATCACTCTGAATTAGTGTTTTTCTATTCTTTGGGTAAATACTCAGTAGTGCGATTGCTGGATTGTAGGGCAGTTCTATTTTTAACTTTTTGAGCCCCTCCATACTGTTTTCCACAGTGGTTGCACCAGTTTGCATTCCCACCAACAATGCATGAAAGTAATTGTTTGTATTATTAGATTTCCAGTGTAAGAGAAATGAGATACAAATATAAACTCAAATAAGAAAATAAACCACTAATTCTAGAATAAATTTGAAATATCAATATGAATTCATGATTTTTAGTCTATCTGTGTATCTATCATCCATCTGCATTTTCTTCTGTTAAATGATCTAGAAACAATGTTACCCCAGTAATCATGAGCACTCACAGTGACCAGATTCATTTCTAATTTCATCCTATTCATTTCTTACTTAAGTTTTTTTTTCCCCTTTGGCAAAAGGTTTTATTTTTTTTATAATAATATTTTTTATTGTATAATGTTAGTCACCATACAGTACATCCCTGGTTTTTGATGTAAAGTTCGATGATTCATTAGTTGCGTATAACACCCAGTGCACCATGCAATATGTGCCCTCCTTACTACCCATCACCAGCCTATTGATTCCCCCACCCCTCTCCCCTCTGAAGCCCTCAATTTGTTTGTCCATAGTCTCTCATGCTTCATTTCCCCTTCTGATTACTCCTTTTCTTTATCCCTTTCTTCTCCTACCAATCTTCCTAGTTATGTTCCATAGATGAGAGAAACCATATGATAATTGTCTTTCTCTGCTTGACTTATTTCACTTAGCATTATTTCCTCCAGTGCCATCCATGTTGCAGCAAATGTTGAGAACTCGTTCTTTTTGATAGCTGAGTAATATTCCATTGTATATATGGACCACATCTTCTTAATCCAGTCATCTGTTGAAGAGCATCTCGGTTCCTTCCACGATTTAGCTATTGTGGACAAAGCTGCTATGAACATTGGGGTGCATATGGCCCTTCTCTTCACTACATCTGTATCTTTGGGGTAAATACCCATTCTATTCATTTCTAATTCCATGCATTCTTGGAGAATCAACACATACTAGATCTGGAGCAAAATAGTACAAAGGGAGCCGGGGAGATCTTGTGCTAGAAATCACATTAGTGAAGGTTTCTAGTGTTGGAGGTATGTCAGAAAGGACACAGGAGTCAATTTGGCAGAGATCATGAAAATTTGAATATTAGAGAAAAGAATGAGAGGGAATAATTAAATAAAATGATAATTTTATAAAAGATGGCTCAATCATGCCAAATTTACAAAAATCTAGATATCCACAATGATACTAAAAAAAGATAGTCATTTGCTACCATTTTATTTTTTTTTTTATTTTTTTTTTTTTTAAAGATTTTATTTATTTATTTGACAGAGATAGAGACAGCTAGGGAGAGAGGGAACACNATGAAAATTTGAATATTAGAGAAAAGAATGAGAGGGAATAATTAAATAAAATGATAATTTTATAAAAGATGGCTCAATCATGCCAAATTTACAAAAATCTAGATATCCACAATGATACTAAAAAAAGATAGTCATTTGCTACCATTTTAAACCAGCTCTTTTCTTTGCAAATTGGTCATTAAAGGAAAACAACTGAACTTTTTCTTGCCTTTCTGGGAGAAGCTATCTTTCAACTAACCTATTAGCTCCAGTAAATGAGAGGAAGCATCATTTTTATAAAAGGCCAGCCGGTAACTGTAGAAAGAACAATGGAGTTAGAAAACCACTCTTTTTGGGGCGCCTGTGTGGCTCAGCTGGTTAGGAATCTGCTTCTTGATTTCAGGTCAGGTCATGATCTTAGGGTTGTGAGATCAAGCCCCCAGTCAGGCTCCGGCTGGGCAGCATGGAGACTGCTTAAGAGTCGCTCTCTCCTTCTCAATCTGCCCCTCCTCCCCTCTAAAAATTTTTAAAGAGAAAGTAAGTCACCCTTTTATAACACTTATAAAATGATTGATACAGGCAATCATCATCAGCTGTACTAAAATTATTAGGAGAATGGTTAATGGGGATTTCTGGAATTCATACAAGGCCAAAATTATACCACGAGATTACTTTCTGATCCCAAGGAGGGAAACATAACTGCTGTGGAGGGATCAGGCTTATATAACCTTATCCAGGGGCGCCTGGGTGGCTCAGTCATTGGGCATCTGCCTTCGGCTCAGGGCGTGATCCCGGGATTCTGGGATCGAGCCCCACATCGGGCTCCTCCACTGGGAGCCTGCTTCTTCCTCTCCCACTCCCCCTGCTTGTGTTCCCTCTCTCGCTAGCTCTCAGTCAAATAAATAAATAAATAAATATTTTTTTAAAAAAAATACCATGGGAATGGTATTGATGTCCCATGTTTAAAAAAACAAAAGAAAAGAAAACAAAAAACCTTATCCAGTGGTTGGTCACTCATGGTCATGGTCAACAATCAGATACTGTGCATATCTCCAAATGTGTGGCAAATAGATTTTACAACATCCCTTTCCAAATGCTTAAGCTAAATCTATCAAGTCTTTAACTCTTATTTTTTATAGGGAATACAAGAACTAGAGGACTAACTAAATGTTACCATCGGGAAGCAAGCAGAAATGTCCAGAAGGTGGGACATTTGACAGGACTATTGGCCCTGACTTTTCCACTAAAAAGGATAAGAAAAAGGAAGGACTAGCTGGATTTAAAGAAATCAAGGGGTTGGGGCGCCTGGCTGTCTCAGTTGGTGGAGCATGTGACTTCTGATCTCGGGGTTATGAGTTCAAGCCCCATGTTGCATATAGAGATTATAAATAAATAAGCTTTAAAAAAAATAAAGAAAGAAAGAAATCAAGGGATAAACCACCAGGTCCTGGAATGGATCTTGACTTTGAAAAAACAACTGTATGGAATTTTGAAGGACAATGGAAGAAATTTGATTATGAACTGCGTATTAGATTTAAGGAATTATTACTCATTTTGTTCACTGTAATAATCTTATTTTGGTTATGTCTAAAAATATTGTTTCTAAAATATTTATACTGAAATATTTGGGAGTGGAAGGTCATGATTCTGTAATTGACTCAAATACTTAAGCCTATGAAAATAAAGTAGAAAGGGACAGATATATGCCACAGGAATGTAATGGAAATAACACCGTTGAGAGGGAAAGTGACTCGGGAGGGAGGAGACATTGGTAGAGTGATGTCCTTGAACAGGCAGGAGGGGACAAGAACTAGAGGGAAGTGGAAGAACCAGTCACAGACAAGAGCAGGGAGGTAACTTTACAAAAACAGGTGGGAAGATGGAGAATTCTAGTATAGGTGCCAGGAGGTGAGGAAATGTGCTTGTGGGAGAGTCTGCAATTTCACCTACAGGTGTTTTGTTTTGTTCAAGAGAATATGTTAGGTCATCCACTGAGGGTGAGGTTGGGGAAGGTTTCAGGAGATGCGGGGGAAGCAGTCACCTAGGAGCGGCCGGTGGAAGTAGGGCAGTGGCTCTCAGGCTTCAGGGCACATCAGCGGCACCTGGAGGTCTTGTTGAAACAAAGACCGGCTCCTCCCCAGGGTTTCTGACTCAGCGGGTCTGGGGCTGGGCCTGAGAAGCTGCATTTCTAACGAGCCCCCAGGTGATACTGATACAGCCCATCTGGGGACCAGATTTTGAGAACCACTGTGATTACTGTGCTTCACTAGGGTCCCCTTGACGTGTATGGTCTGCGTTTCAAGTGAGAACTGTCAGCATGATGGAACGTTTTCCTCCAGGTGTGTTCTGCTGCACAGGTGTTGTTGCAAAAGAGGCAGAGGGTTGAATGAGCCGGAGCCAGACATTATCACCAAAATAATCATAGGGGGGCTCCTTCTTGTCATTCTGGATTCAGCTCAAATGAAACTGCGTAGGAAGTACCTTCTCTGACCTTTTAATCTAACCATCTTCCTCCTCCTCACCATCTTGCACTTGCACGTTGTTTTCTCTCACGGAACTTCCCACTGTCTAGAGTTGCATGTGTATGCTTTTATTTTGTTACTTGTTTCTGGGTCTTTCCACTAGAGTTCGTGCACAACAAAACAGGAATCTTGATTTCTTTCTTTCTTTCTTTCTTTCTTTTTTTTTTTTTTTTTTTTTTTTTTTGGTCATTGCTATGTTCCTAGAACCTGGAACAGTGCCTGGACACCAGAGTTTCTCAGTAATTACTTACTGATGAAAAATAAGCAGGTGTGAAAAATAAGAAAGATAGGAAGGGAGAGAGAAACAAAGAAAAAACTTACATAATTACAAAAATAGAAACACAGTTCATCAATATGCCTAAAATTAATATAAATACTTTGGAAAAATGGGTGTCTAGCTAGTTGCTCACAACCCCATTTTCTCTCCCTGAAGACTTTGTTTCCTAATTTCCCTGAGTGGGTTGTGGACATTGGAATTTGGGCAGCAAAGATGTATAAAACTTCCATGCCTGGACATAAAACACCCCATATAATCTTCTATTCTCTCTCTTTCTCTCAATCTCTCTCTCAGTGGGCCAGATGCAGAGGATCCAGTAGTGACCCTGGGAGGCTCTGAGGGACACTGGGGACTTAGAATGAAAGGAACCTTGATTCTAGAGTCACTGCTTAAAGGACAGCAGTATGGAAGGCCGCCCTCAAACACTGACTGGACTTTGGATGAGCTCAAAATAAACTTTAGTATCAAGCCATTGAAAGTCCAGGGTTCTTTTTATTATGCAAAAAAGAGAAATGTCAAAAACTGATTTATCAGGAACTACCAGTGTATCAATTAGAATCCAATGAGAAGGGGCGCCTGGGTGGCACAGCGGTTACGCGTCTGCCTTCGGCTCAGGGCGTGATCCCGGTGTTACGGGATCGAGCCCCACATCAGGCTCCTCCACTATGAGCCTGCTTCTTCCTCTCCCACTCCCCCTGCTTGTGTCCCCTGTCTCGCTGGCTGTCTCTATCTCTGTTGAATAAATAAATAAAATCTTTAAAAAAAAAAAAAAAGAATCCAATGAGAAGAAAGAAACACACAGGATTTAATTTGAACAGGGAAAGTTAATGTAAAGAATTATTAATTATAACAGGGTAAAGAGAATTCTAAACAACACTATAGAGTTGAGGGAGAGAACCTGAATTCTAGAATAATTTTTTAGCTTACTAATTTACTCTAAAGTTGTATCTATTCTATTTATCCCATCTACTGAGCGTTTTCAAAGAATATTTCCACTTGGAAGATATCTACTTGGTTCTTTGTAGTATGTAAAGAATTCAAAGTAACATATACATGGATTAAGATAAAATTGACTCCAGGAGGGATCTGAGCTTCCACTCCCACCTGGAAGCAACACGGCAGACAAGGTGCAGTGAAGAAATGCTAGTTGGCACTGTGTATCCCTGTCCCTGGTGTCAGCAGGGCAAAGTGGGGAGCTGAACTTCCACCTTCACCCAGTGGCAATGAGACAGTGAGAGTTGATGCTCCATTGTCACCAGGCTGGCATCAGTAGGGCCCCGAAGACAAGTGAATATACACCCCACCTACATCTGCATGCCACACCTAAACAAGGTGACTACCTGCTAAAAAGAACAAAGGTAAAATAAGACCCAGAGTCTCACAAAATAATTCCCAGAATGTCCAGTAAATGATAGATAATCATTCATCATACCAACAGCCAGGATAATCACAACTTGAATGAGAAAAGATCATCATCAGGTGCCAACATCAAGAGTACGCAGATGTTGGAATTACCTGATTAGGATTTTTAAAGCTCCCATCGTAAAAAACGTTTGAATGGGCCATTATGAACACCATATTAGTACAGCTACCATTTAAAAGACTGATCCTTCCAGGGGCACCTAGGCGGCTCAGCCACTTAAGCACCCTACTCTTGATTTCAGCTCAGGTCATGATCTCAGGGTTGTGAGACTAAGACTTGTGTTGGGCTCCACTCTGGGCATGCATCCTGCTTAAGATTCTCTCTCCCCTCCTCCCTCTGCCCCTCTCCCCCTGCTCGCTCTCTCAAATAAATAAATAAATAAATAAATAAATAAATAAATAAATAAAAGATTGACCCTTCCAAATGTTGGCAAGGATATAGAGCAACTAGAAGTCCTACCCAGTGATGGTGGCAATATAAAATGGTACAATTAATTTGGAGAACGTTTTGTCAGTTTCTTAAAAAGTTAAGCATATACCTACCATATGATCTAGCCATTTCACTTTAAGGTATTTATTCAAGAGAAATGAAACATATATCCATACAAAGACTTGTGCACAAATATTCATATCAGCTTTATTTGTAATAGCTAAATTGGAAACAACCCAAATGTCTATCACCAGATGAATGGATAGTCAAGTAATGGTATATCCGTACAATGGAACACTACACAGCAGTAAATAGGGTATGAACTATTGCCACATGTGGAAATGTGGGTGGATATCAAAATGATTATGTTGAGCAAAAGAAGCCACACAGAAAAAAGAGTACATATTGTACAGTTACAAGTAGTTCCAGCAAATGCAAACTAAGCTAAAAAGACAGAAAGAAAATGTGTAGTTGCCTTGGGAGGAAGTGGGAGTGGAGGAGCGGGAAGGATTAGGAAGGGCCATGAGGAAACTTTCTGGGGTGGTAGGTATGTTAATTATCTTACGAAGATTATCTTATGAAGATTGTTTTCCAGGTGGACGTATATAACTTATGAAACTGCATACTTTAAATATGTTTATGGTTTGTCAATTACACTTCAATAAACTGTTTAAAATAAAGGAGAAACTCCAACTAGCACAGTGGCTGAGGGTGACAGTACGGCACATTTCTAAACTTTTCAGGAAGTCAGGAATGTATCTGAGCTTCCCATCTGAGATGGGAGATAATACGCTCAAATGGACATTCTTCAAAAACATGGTAAACAAGAGCTACAATTAGCTTGTTGCTAACTTTACAACTGAGTTCACATAAGGTACGGCCACTGGACATATAGCTAGCTTTTCTATGCTACCTTCCTCCTCCCAATATCTTTGAGATTGTTAATAACTTTGCACAAGGTACTGCCTTCTTGGGACATACTTTTATTCTATAAAACTGCTAGAGATGCTAAATGTTTGTTTTTCTTTTCTAAATGGGAGGTAACTCACAGGTCCTGTGATAGTTTTCTGTTTTCCATTAATTTTGACTATTTAGAAAAGTGGTACACATGGAAGATTTGGGGTTTGGATCAGTTTAAGTTTGGAGGGGCTGAGGAAATTGCATGCACTGAGCAGAAGTCACTCAGGTTTTAGGTTCTAAGAGAACCACAGCTTGCTCTACCAGCTGCTGCTCAACAAGAAAAGAAAAGAAAAGAAAAGAAAAGGAAAGAAAAGAAAAGAAAAGAAAAGAAAAGAAAGAAAAGAAAGAAAAGAAAAGAAAGAAAGAAAGAGGGAAACAGAGAAAGGGAAAAGAAAAAGAAATTGAGGGGGAGTTTGGGACAAAAGTTTGAATTTTATGTTGTTTACATTAATTTTACTTAAAAGAGTAAATGGGGATTTTATTTATTAACTAAGTAGGGGGACCTTTTGTATTATCAGAAATTATATTATTTGAAGGCTTTTTAAAATGCTGTCATTTGAGCTCATTACATAACATCTGGTTACCTAAACTGGAAAGGCAGCGCAACAGTAATAATTATATTCTCCTAGCTCAGACTCCTTCACTCACTTGCCCTTGGAAAAGTCCCAGCATCCTGCCCCACCTCTCTACTGAAAACGTAGGAGCCTTGTCTCTAAAAACCCTCCTTGTTCACCTTTTCCTTCATGTCCTGCCTTCTTCCCCCAGAGCCACTCATAGCACATGGTGTCTCCCAGGTACTCCCACCACTGCTGAAGTGTGGAGTCCCCCATCGCGTGGCCATGGCCAGCCAGAAAGCCCAGGATGCCGTCAACAGTGGAGAAGTGGCGAGAGCAAGGCAGCAAGTGCCACACATCCCAGTGGTAGAATAGCACAGGAAAAACAGACCAGATCTAACATCTATAACTTACAAAATGCCAGGCACTCTCTTTTGTGCTTTATATGTATTATTTCATTTACTTCTTCACAAAACCCATGAAGTACTATACTATTCTTATTTTCATTTAGAAAAGGAACACTGAGGCACCATACCATATACAAAATTAATGCAAAGTGGATTAAAGACTTAAATGTAAGACCTTAAATCATGAAACTACTAGAAGAAAACTTAGGGAAATAGCCTTTTAACATTGGTCTGGGGAATTATCTTTTTGGATGTGACAATAAAAGCACAGGCAAAAATGCAAATACACGTATGCGATTGAATCAAACTAAAAAGTTTCTGTACAGCAAAAGAAACAATCAAGAGTGAAATGGCAACCTATAGAGTGAGAGAAAATATTTGCAAACCATATCTTTGTTAAGGACTTGAGCTCCAAAATATATAAGAAACTCCAACAACTCAATAACAAAAAAAACTAATACCCAGTTAGAAAATGGGCTAAGAACTTGAGCAGACATTTCTCAAAAGAAGACATATAAATGGCCAACAGGTATAAGAAAAGATACTCAATATCACTCAACATCAGGAAGATGGAAATCAAAACCACAATATCACCTCATACTTGTCAGGATGACTATTATTAAAAAAACACACAAACCCAAAAGAAAGTGTTGTCAAGGATGTGGGGAAATTGGTACACTTGCAGCACTGTTGATAAGTATGAAACATGGTGCAGCTGCTGTGGAATGTAGTGTAGATGTCCCCCCCTCCAAAATTAAAAATAGAACTACCGCATGATCTAGCAATCATACTTATTTTTTAAAGATTTATTTATTATTTTGAGAGAGAGTGAGAGAGCGAGCATGAACGGGGGGAGGGGCAGAGGGAGAGGGAGGGAGAATCCTTAAGCAGACTCCCTGCTGAGCAGGGAGCCCTACAGGGGGCTTGATCCCGGGACCCTGAGATCGTGGCCTGAACGGAAATCAAGAGTTGGCCATTTAACCAACTGATATCCAGGTGCTCCTAGCAATCCTACTTCTGAGTATTTATCCAAAAGAATTGAAATCAAGATATTGAAGAGCTATTATCATTCCTATGATCACTGTAGCACTATTGACAATAGTCAAGATGTGGAAATATCCATCAACAGTTGAAAAGATAAAGAAAATATGGTATGTATATACATTATTTAGCCTTAAAAAAGAAGGGAATTCTGCAGTATGACGGACGCCTGGTGGCTCAGTCGGTGAAGCATCTGCCTTCAGCTCAGGTCATGATCCCAGAGTACGGGGATCAAGTCCCCTACCAGGCTCTGTGCTCGGCAGGGAGCCTGCTTCTCCCTCCCCCTCTGCTGCTCCCCCTGCTTGCGTGCGCTCTCTCTCTCTTTCTCTCCAACAAATAAATACATAAAATATTTTTTTAAAAAAAGAAGGAAATTCTGCAATATGAGACGGCACGGATGAACCTTGAAGCCTGTATTCTAGGTGAGAGAAGCCAGTCAGAGAGAGACAAATATTGCATGATTCTACTTATAGTACGTATCTGAAACAGTCAAATTTATGGAATCAAAGAGTGGAATGATGTTTGCCAGGAGCTAGGGAGACAGGAAACGGGGAGTTACTAATCAATGGGCATAAAGTTTTGGTTAAGCAAGATGACTAAGTTCTAAAGATCTGCTGTACAACATTGTTCCTATAATACTGGGTTGTATATTTTAAAAATTGCTAAGCAGGTAGATCTCACACTGTATTCTTAACACAATAAAATTTTGAAATAAAAAATAAGTCATTTTCATCAAAAGACACTATTCATGTGAAAGGCAGGCATGATGTAGAGCTGGAGAAGATATTTGCAACATACGCAACAAATGAAGCGGCTGGTATCCAAAATCTGTAAAGAATTCCTGCAAATTCATGAGAAACAGACAAATGACCCAATTAAAAATGGCCAGAAGATAACAGGCATTTCACAGGAGAGGAAATTCAAACGACGAATAAACAGATGAATAGATGCTCAACGGAATTAGTAAGAAAAGAATGAAAATTAAAACCACAATGAAGTACCTCTACATATTCAAAGAAAGGCTAAAACTAAGAGACAGACGATACCAATGTACATGAGGCTGTGAAGCCACTGAATCCCTCATATTTTGGTAAGAGAATAAATTGGGCTACCCACCTTGGAAAACTGGCAGTAAGTACCGAAGTTTAACATACAGTATACCTCAGGACTAAGCAGTTTGGCTTGTTGCTGTACACCCAACAGAAAGCCCTGCATATGCACACCAGGAGACACGGAGAAGAAGATTTATAGTAGCAATGTTTAAAATAGTCAGGAACTGAAACCAACTCAATTGTCTATCAACCCCAGAAATGATAAATACATTGTTGTATTTTCATACACTAGAGTACTATGAGATGAAAACGAATAATAGCTTTACACTACAGTATAGAAGAATCTCACAAAAATATTGAATGAAAGAAGACACATCTTGGAGGCGCCTAGGTGGCTCAGTTGTTAAACATCTGCCTTCGGCTCAGGGTGTGATCCTAGGGTCCTGGGATCGAGCCCCACATCGGGCTCCCTGCTCTGCTGGGAGCCTGCTTCTTCCTCTCCCACTCCCCCTGCTTGTGTTCCCTCCTTCACTGGCTGCCTCTTTCTCTCTCTCTGTCGAATAAATAAATAAAATCTTTAAAAAAAAAAAGAAAGAAGACACATCTTAATCATGATTAAAAAAAAGAGGACACGTAAAGAAGAGTACATAACATATTTCTATTTTTATGAAATGCAAAATCAGACAAAAATAAACTATAATGTTTATATTTGGAAAGAAGAGAGGATGGTAGTGACGGGGAAGAAGGCAAAAGAGGGTTTCTGGGGATACTGGTAATGTCTATTTCTTGACTTGAGTGATGATTACACAGGTGTGTTATCTTTTTTTTTTTTTAAAGATTGTATTTATTTATTTGACAGAGACAGCCAGCAAGAAAGGGAACACAAGCAGGGGGAGTAGGAGAGGAAGAAGCAGGCTCCCAGTGGAGCAGCCTGATATGGGCTCGATCCCAGAACGCTGGGATCACGCCTTGAACCGAAGGCAGACGCTTAACGACTGCACCATCCAGGTGCCCCCAGATGTGTTATCTTTTATTTCACTAAGCACTTATGATTTATATATTTTCATGCATGTTATAGTTCAACTTTTTTAAAAGGTGGAAAGTTTTGGCTGCTACACCAAGAGTCTGGCTCTTTCTCACAGTGAAAGGTTACTCTGGAAATGAAATCAACACTTTCCCTGGACGAGATTATTAAGGAATTGGGGTTTGCCTGCCAAACTCCTTCATACTTTTAGAATAAGGACCAATCTTGCCAGATCAACCGTTTAAGTGGAACCAGAAATCTATATTTTCATTTGAAAGCCCCTACTGTTTAACTATCAACAACCCATTCAACTGTTATAAACATGAGTTTAAAAAGTCCACACAAAATGCCTCTGTAGCTATATTAAGCCCCAGAACTCCAGTTTTGACTTATGGACAAACAGGGAAATGCCTTCTCTCAGAGATATTCTTAGCTTCTTTCCATACCCATGTTTCCAAAAGACACAGCCAATTACCCACTCTCTTTCCAGACGGATTCCCCGCCCCCCTGAATCTCTGCTTTTTTCCCCTTCTCTTTTCTAAAAAGCAGGACTGGACATGATGGATTTCCATCCCTTTCTCTTATACTGGGACAGAAAGGAAACACTTTTGAAGGGTGAGGAGAGCAGATAACCATGGAAATTGCTTTTCTTTTCTTTTTTTTTCTCCATAGGATTTTCCTTGAACAATCTCTTCTGGATTTGTGTTTTGGATTCCCTACTAGACTCTAATACCCAACCACTCACCCTCCTCCTAAGGATGATGTCCCACCCTGCAATGGCTGTCCCTGGAGTCCCACAGGGGCACAGGTAAGGAGATTGAGAGCTTCCCCCAGTCCCCTCACCCAGATTAAAGCATTAATCAATCCAAACCTTAGGCTGCACGATGAGAGAACACAGGAGCCAATGATGAGAAGCAGCTGAAGCAAGCATGGTACTCCCCCAAGCCAGAAAGACCAATCCCACAGTCAGAATCTTGTACCCCATGAATGGATCCATGACAGCCTAGAATTTTCTCTTAAATATCCAGTATGAACCATGGACCCATGAACAGCATAAAACAATAAAAGTTTGATAGGCCTTCCTAACATTAAACAGTTAACTCTGGCAACTTTCCAAGAAAGGGTGTGGAAATTGTTATATGGCATATATGCATTTTCTGCCTGATACTGCAAACTCTTCCAGGCCCTGTGTCTCTCAAAATCCACCCTTCTAAGTCCTAGTCCCCCATCCCACCCCCCTCAACCCCTGGAATCCTAGAGTCTCACTTTCTGTCCTTTGGAACCAATACAGCTTCCTGTAAGCAGGCAGATTCCATTCTGGGGTGCCAAGAACCCCCCACCCCCACCCTGGGCCTTTGCATGAAGTCTGGCTTACACATCTGAGGACTTAGTTTTTTCACAACTGTTTTAGGTAATAATTCACCATATCCAAAAGCCATCAATGAGAGAATTTACATTTTGTCCTTCACTTTAGATTTTCACAAAATGTATTTGGTGTTCATTGTAGTTGTTTTATTTACATTGTGACTCTGTAATGGGAGGACTTTGGCATGACAAATTCCCAGTGTAGGAAAAGGGTATCTATCTGAGGGCGTCAGAGTGGATTATTCCAGAAGACAATGATTAGCAAGAATAGCAGATATAAAGGCAGCTACTACTCCTAGGGGTGAGATCCAGACCTTCTGGAGAGGGCTCAAGTCATGGCCCACTAAATGACAGAGAAGTCATTGTGGTGTCACAACAGTGGAACTTGCTGTAAACCTACCTTCTGGAACCTCCTGGAAATCAGTGCTTTAAGGTGTTAGTGAGACGTGTTCAAGGGGGAATACCAGGTGAATGCAAAAAACCGCACCCAGCTGAGCCCCACCATGTAGGAACGAAGGAGATCCACAGTGCATTCATCTGAAGCATTTTCCAGCTACCTCAGCTCCCTGGAGGTGTTAAGAGCCACACCCACCCAGATCTCCTGTTATAGCTTTGGCCCATTTTAGATTTCCTCTTTGGCCACTCACAGTTCTGAAGCTGCAACTTTTCCAGTGCCCACTTCCACAAGCAAATTTCAGGTCTTTTTCATATAAAGTGCCATATTTATTGTAGTGTTTATGTATTTCACAAATGGGTATAAAGTGTGAAATCATCCTACTGTTTTAGTAGGTTCGTATCATTTTTCCAAAGAGTCACCAACAGTTTTTGAGGATTATGCCCCTAATCCCATTTTCCCCATAAGCCCTGTGGTTTTCACTGTGTGATTTTAGTGATTTTTAAGAATGCATATGTTGTGTTATTGCAGAACTGATTGTATATACAACTCTAGGCTAAAGCATTTAAAAATCTTGGTGAAATGGGTGATTTCTAGGAAATTTTCAAAATTGATGTAAGAAGAAGTTAAAATCCTGAACTGATTACAAATCACAAATGAGATTTTTTTTTAGGTTATCAACAATATACTACCAAGAAAGATGTCTAATTGGCTTTGAGGGTAAATTCTTTCAAATGCTCTAGAAATAAATCATTTCTATACTGTATAAATGCTGCTGAACATTGGGGAAAATGGAATATTTCCCAATTCATTTGATGAAACTAACAGAAACCTGGACACCAACTCCTGGTTAACATACACAACACAGAAATTATACAAAACCTCCTATCACTCTCACTTAAAAGTACAGCTGTAATGACTGTAAACAAAATACAAGCAAATCAGAGTCAACCACTTTTTTAAAGGATCATAATCACTCTGTGACCAATATGGATTTATTATAGGAGAGGAGGACTAGTTAAACATTAGAAAATCTATTAATATATTTTATTGTATAAATAGGAGAAAGGACAATTCAAATAGGTACAAAACCTATTTTGCGAAAACCTATTCTGTGAAATTAAACATTGAATAATTTTAGTGAAGAAAAGCTCTAGAAAAGTAGAAATAGATAAATATTTCTATATCATGAAAAAAATTTAAATCTACCTCAAACCAACAGCTAAAATCATAAGACAAAAGGTAAAACACCCAAAATTTTCCTGTTAAAATAATATGGTACTTTACTATAATACTAGGATTATGAAGTGCTTACTAAGTAAAGTACCAGTCAATATTCCAAGAATTTTACATTCAGTAGTTAAATCCTCAGAGCAAACCTATGATGGAACTATGCCCAAGATTTCACAGTAGAACATAAAGCTTCTGTTATTCGTGGGTGATATCGTTGCCTAGAAACCCAAGGGAAGCACCTGAAAATTGCTGGAATCAATTATAATTCACTAATATACTTGGTTATAAAATATTTAAACAAAAACTATTAGCTTTTCCATACACTTTCCCACATACTAGCAATGGTTAGATGCCAAATTTTCAACAGAAATGAATTTTTAATTTTCTGTGAATAAAGTGATAAAAGTATAATATGTATGTTAATTCAAAAGTATACTAAATGACATGGAAGAAGAGTTAAATAGATATATCATGTTCTTGGATAGGAATAAACAGTGTTGTAAATACCTTCATTCTCTCAAAATTAATTTATAAACTTAATGCAATTATGAGTAAAATTCCAAAGGGGTATTTCTTAAATATATTTTTCATATTTTATTTAAAAAATTGGGGGGGGCACCTGGGTGGCTCAGTCAGTTAAATGTCCATCCTTGCCTCAGGTCATGATCCCAGGGTCCTGGGATAGAGCCCTGGGCCAGGCTCCCTGCTCAGCGAAGAGTCTGCTTGTCCCCCGACCTCTGCCCCTCCCCCCTTCTCATGATCTCTCTCTCTCTCTCAAATAAATAAAATCTTTTTAAAAAATTAAATAAAAATAAAAATTTTAAATATAAATTCAATTTAATATATAGTGGATTATTAGTTTCAGGGGTAGAATTTAGTGATTCATCAGTTGCATATACCACCCAGTGCTCATTGCACCAAGTGCCCTCCTTAGTGCCCATCCCCTCCCCTACTCCCCTCCAGCAACCCTTAGTTTGTTTCCTGTAGTTAAGAGTCTCTTACGATTTGCCTCCCTCTCTGTTGTTGCTGTTGTTGTTGTTGTTTAAGATTTATTTATTTGAGAGAGAGAGAGGGAGAGCACAGTGGGGTGGGTGGGGAGGGGCAGAAGGAGAAGCAGACTCCCCGCTGCGCTGGGAGGCTGGCGTGGAGCTCCACCCCAGGACCACGACCTGAGCAGAAGGCAGATGCTTAACTGACTGAGCCACCCAGGTGCCCCTCCCTCTCTGTTTTTATCTTATTTTATTTTTCCTTCCCTTCCCCTATGTTCATCTGTTTTGTTTTTTAAATTCCACATATGAGTGAAATCATATGGTATTTGTCTTTCTCTGAGGGGGTATTTTTAATCTAACAAAATAATCATTGGGTTCATCTGGGAGAAAATGTTCAAAAAATCACCAAGAAAATGCTTAAGTAATGAGAGGTACTTTGATCTTAAAATGTGCTCTGAACTAAAATGTGCTTTAAACTACAATAAATAAAACACATATTATACTGAAAACAGACTAGAGAGACTAATAAAACTGCAAAATCCAACTGCATACTAGAGAGAAAACCTAGACTCAGACCAAGCATAGTAATTAGCATGTGATAGAGGTAACATTTCAAACCAGTGCAGAACAAAGACATTCAATAAATGATGCTGTGTTAATTTGGGTGTAATTTTCTAATTAAAGAGTAAAAATTTTGAATATAAAACAAACACATCTATTGTTTTTTGAAAGTAAAGACTTACTCTTGCATTGGAAAGGACTTTCTATTGTAGTACAATACACATAACATGGAATTTATTATTTTAGCATTTTAAAGTGCACAACTCAGTGACATTGAGTATATTCACAATATTGTACAACCATCATCACTATCTGCTTCCAGATCTTTTAATCATCCCAAAGAAAATCCCATATCCATTAAGCCCATTCCCCATTTTCCCCTCCTTCCCACTGGCAACCATGAACTTTCTGTCTATGGATTTGCCTATTCCAGACGTTTCATATAAATAGAAACATACATATTGTCCCTTTTGTTTCTGGCTTCTTTCATTTCACATAATATTTCCAAACTCATGCATGTTTTAGCATGAATCAGTACTTCATTACTTTTAATGGCTGAATGATATTCCATTGTACGAATATACTACTTTTTGTTTGTCATTCATCAGTTGATGGACATCTGGGTCGTTTCCTCCTTTTGGCTATTGTGAATAGTATTGCTACAACCATTTGTGTGCAAGTTTTTGTGTGGACCTATGTTTTCAATTCTCTTGATTTATGAATTTTAGGAGCAATTTCCATTTCTGCAAAAAGGCCTTTGGGATTTTAATAAGGATTACCTTCAATCCCTAGATCACTTTGCAGTATGATATAGTATTGTCCTCCTAACAATCATTAAGTCTTCTAACCCATGAATTTGGATGCCTTTCCATTTATTTAGATCGTCTTTAATTTCTTCAGGGATTTTTTGTAGTTTTCAGTGTACGAGTCTCACGCTTCTTTGTTAACTTTATTTCTAAGTATTTTATTCTTTTTATGTATTGTAAATGGAGTTGTTTTATAAATGTCCTTTTTAGATTGCTAATTGCCAATGAATATAAATACAACTGGTTATGTGTGTTTTGTATCCTGCAACTTTGCTGAATTGGTTTATTAGTGCTAGTTGTGTTTTTGTGGATTCTTTGGGATTTTCTCCCTCCCTCCTCTCTCTCTCTCTACACACACACACACACACACACACACACACACACACACACACCCATGTCATCTGCAAATAAATATAGTTTTACTTCTTCATTTCCAATTTAGATGTGTTCTGTTTTTCTTGCCTAGTTGCTCTGCCTAGAACTTCCCATACAATGCTGGGTGAAGTGGTAAAAGCAGGCATCCTTTTCTTGTTTTATCATGAAAGAATGTTGGATTTTGTCAAGTGCCTTTTTGCATCAGTTGAGGTGGTCATGTGGGGATTTTTTTCCCTTCTTTCTATTATTGTGGTGTATTACAGTGATTGACTTTTGTAAGTTGAACCGTCTTCACATACCTGGGATAAATCCCCCTTTGTCATGGTGTATAATGTTTTTAATATGTTGCTGGATTTAGTTCACTAATACTTTAAGATTTTTGCATCTGTGTTCATAAAGAATATTGGTCCATCGTTTTCTTTCCTTGCAATGTATTTTTCTGACTTTGGTACAAGGATAACACTGGACTGATAGAATCAATTAGGAAGTGTTCCTTCTTTTCTTGTTTTTTGAAAGAGTTTGAGAAGAATTGGTTCTTTAAATATTTCATAGAACTTTTCACTGGATAACATCAGTAAAGCCATCCAGTCCTGGACTTTTCCTTTTGGGGAGGTCTTTGATTACTGATTCCATCTCCTAACTTGTTATAGGTCTATTCAGATTTTTTAAAATTTTCTCTGAAGTCTGTTTCGGCACACTGTGTTTTTAGGTATTTGTCCATTTCATCTAGACTATTTAATTTGTTGGCATGCAACTCTTCAGAATATTCTTTTATAATCTTTTTCCCCCGTAAGGTCAGTAGTAATGTCATCACTTTCATTTCTGATTTTAATTTTAGTCTTCTTTCTTTTTTTTCATAGTTTGGCTAAAGATTTGTCAATTTCATTGATCTTTTCAAGGAAGCAACTTTTAGTTTAATGGATTTTCTCTATTATTTTTGTATTCTCTACTTTGGTTATCTCCACTCTAACCTTTATTATTTCCTTCCTTCTGCTCTCTTTAGGTTTAGCTTGCTCTTTTTCGTGTGTGTGTGTGTGTGTGTGTGCGCGCTTCATAAGCCTGACCCCAAGGGACAAAGTCATAAAAAACTTGACAGCTTAATTACAAGAAAAAATTTAACTTATATATATCAAAAAAAAAACCCACACATGAATAAAGTAAAAGACAAAAAGCAAACTGGAAAAATATTTAAAAGCTGTGTCAGACAAAGGTTAACATTCTAAGAGCTCCTGCAAACAGTAAAATGAATATCCTAGCAGAAAAGTAGGCAATAGACAGGCCTAAGACAAAGAATGAAAGAAAAATAATCCTAATGGTTACTAAACATATAATTAAATTCTCAACCATAATTGTAAATAAAGAAATTAAAATTAAAGACATAATATTTTTTCTGTTAATTTTTTTATTAGGGTGAAATTCACATAACACAAAATTAATCATTTTAAAGTGAGCAGTTTGGTGGCATTTAGTACATTCACAACATGATGTAACTACCACATCTATCTAGTTCCAAAAACTTTCATCACCCCAAAAGGAAACTTGGCATCCATTAAGCAGTTACTCCTCACTTCCCGTCCCTCCAGCTGCTAGCACCATCAATATATATTTTTTCCATCAAACAGGAAATAAAGCGGTGATAATTGACATATCTATACATCAGAATCACCTGGAAAGCCTCAAAAATTCCAGTGCCCAAGGTCACATCCCAGACCAATTAAATCAGAATCTTCAGAAGTGGGACCAGGGTATCAGTATTGTTTAAGGTTCTCCACATGATTCCAATATACAGTCAAGGTTGAGAATGATAATAATTCTTTTTTTTTTTTAAGATTTTATTTATTTATTTGACAGAGATAGAGACAGCCAGCGAGAGAGGGAACACAAGCAGGGGGAGTGGGAGAGGAAGAAGCAGGCTCATAGCGGAAGAGCTTGATGTGGCGTTCGATCCCATAACGCCGGGATCACGCCCTGAGCCGAAGGCAGACGCTTAACCGCTGTGCCACTCAGGCGCCCCCGAGAACGATAATAATTCTAATTCTAGGGAGTGTATCCTAGTATAGGGTGCTCTGTCATTTGTACAACTTTTTGAAAGAACTGTCTGGCAATAATAATAGCTCACATTTATTGAGCTCTTATCATGTTCAGACACTAGGCTAAGTGTGTTATTAGTTCTTTTGATCCTCAGAGCAGCCCTACTGAGCAATGTGCTCTCACCCTCATTTTACAGATGTATGAACAGAGATACAGAGAAACTAAATGATGTAACTAAATTACATCGCAAATAAGTGTTTTCAATCTGTGGTTTAGCCACTACTCTACACTGTGGGCCGCCATCCTTTAAAATGCTCCTTCTAGAAAGTTATCCCAAGGAAATCATCCTGGATACACACTAGAATTTTCAGTGCATATTGTTTAAAAGTGAAAATTGAAAACAGTTTAAATACCCAGATGTACAATAGGAAATTATTAAATTACATAAATTATATGATTGAATATGAGGTAGCTATTTTATTTTATTTTTAAAGATTTATTTATTTACTTGAGAGAGAGAGAGAGAGAGTGCAGGGGCAGAGGGAGAAGCAGACTCCCCAGTGAGCAGGGAGCCCAACCTGGGACTCGATTCCAGGACCCCAGGATCATCACGCAAGCCGAAGGCAGACGCTCAACCCACTGAGCCACCCAGGCACCCCAAGGCAGCTATTTTAAATGAATAGTTGAATATATGTGTGTACATAGTTGAATTATTGGTAGGCCAAAAAAATGATAAAAAGAGTATGTACAATGTGTGTTTATATATATCTGATAAAATATACTCCAAATGCTAATAGGTATCTCCGAATGATAGACTGTGGATAACTTTTATTTTCTTCTTTTTGCATATGTATATTTCCTAATTTTTCTATAATGCTTATGTATTTTTGGTTTTTAAAATAAGTTTAAAGGACTGGAACTTCATCAAGATAAAAAGCTTTTGCAAGGCAAAGGAAATACTCAACAAAAACCACAACAGAATGGGAGAAGATATTTGCAAATGTCTTATCAGATAAAGGGCTAGTATTCAAAACCTATAAAGAACTTATCAAACACAACACCCAAAGAACAAATAATCCAATCAAGAAATGCGCAGAAGACATGACAGACATTTCTCTGAAGAAGATATCCAAATGGTCAACAGACACATGAAAAAATGCTCAACATCCCTCAGCATCAGGGAAATACAAATCAAAATCACAATGAGATACCACCTCACACCAGTCGGAATGGCTAAAATGTCACAAATTGACAGATGTTGGTGAGGGTGCGGAGAAAGGGGAACCCTCCTACACTGTCGGTAGGAATGCAAGCTGGTGCAGCCACTCTGGAAAACAGTATGGAGGTTCCTCAAAACGTTGAAAATAGAGCTACTCTATGACCCAGCAATTGCGCTACTGGGTATTTTCCCCAGAGGTACAAATATAGTGATCCAAAAGGGCACCTGCACTCCAAAGTTTATAGCAGCAATGTCCACAATAGCCAAACTATGGAAAGAGCCCAGATGCCCATTGACAGATGAGTGGATAAAGATGTGGTCCATATATACAATGGAATATTACGCAGTCATCAAAAAATGAAATCTTGCCATATGCAATTACGTGGATGGAACTAGAGGGTATTATGCTAAGCAAAATAAGTCAATTAGTGAAAGACAATTATCATATGATCTCACCAATATGTGGAATTTAAGAACCAAAACAGAGGACCATAGGGGAAGAGAGGAAAAAATAAAACAAGATGAAATCAGAGAGGGAGACAAACCATAAGAGACTTTTAATCATAGGAAACAAACTGAGGGTTGCTGGAGGGGAGGGGGGGGAAATGGAGTAACTGGGTGATGGACATTAAAGAAGGCATGTGATGTAATGAGCACTGGGTATTATGTAAGATTGATGAATCACAGACCTGTACCTCTGAAACCAATAATACATTATATGTTAATTATTTGAATTAAAATTAAACAAAAATAAAAATAAAATAAAATAAGTTTAAAGGAGCACCTGGCTGGCTCAGTTGATAGACTGTGGGACCCCTGATCTCAGGGTTGTGAGTTTGAGTCCCATGTTCGGTGAAGAGATTCTTAAAAATAAAATCTTTAAAAAAATAATATAAGTTTAAAATGTTAACTGTCTTCATCGACAAACCTCTTCCATCCCTTTGCCTTTGGGATACTGTATACTCTAGAGGCCTTACACAAAACCTATCATGCTCGCATCATCCCCTTCCCATTTTTGAAACTTTTGGGTTCTGGTCTATACTATCCCAAGCTGTCTCTGGTCCAGATGACAAGAGAATTAG
This sequence comes from Ailuropoda melanoleuca, assembly GCF_002007445.2. Lineage (NCBI taxonomy): Eukaryota > Metazoa > Chordata > Mammalia > Carnivora > Ursidae > Ailuropoda > Ailuropoda melanoleuca. The sequence goes on from NC_048227.1 coordinate 6,570,676, forward strand.
ATGTTACTATTTTCTTTAACCCCCAAATTCAACTTGTTTCCTTTCCCCCTTACACCTCCTATTGCCTTCATTTCTTCAAAACAAACAAACATCAAACCCTCTAGTGTTGCATGGTTGAGGAGCTAAATGTGACTACAGACTTAAAGAGAAAAGCATAGAAATAAAACCTACCCCATCCCTTCTCAAATATCTTCTTTCTTTCTTTCTTTCTTTCTTTCTTTCTTTCTTTCTTTCTTTCTTTCTTTCTCTCTTTCTTTCTTTCTATCTTTCTTTCTTTCTTTCTGTGGGGGTGGGAGGCTTCTCCTTTATCTTTTTTCTCCTTTTCCCTGAAAAGAAATAGATAACGTACCACCACCACTTCCCGCCCCCCAAACGCCATCCTTGATTCAGGTCATACTTACTGTTACTATCCAGCTGCTTACTATACATCTTGTATAACTTGCTTAACCTGCTTCTTCTGTAACTAAATTAAACATACCTACCTTATTTGTGTTACAAAGTAGTTGTGTTGATAAATATAACCGGCAAATGTTCTGAAGACATAAAATACACTTAATAAATTCCGAAAAAGGCAATTTTTTTCCTCTAATTTCTTCTTTTGCTCTCCTGCCTCTTTTGACTACCTGTTAGATTTTCTTCCTCTTCTGTTCCTTCTTCTTCCCATTTTCTCCCTCCTCACCTCTTTTCATTTATTCATTCTGCAAACAGTGATCAACAGTTGGGTCAGGCACACTGCTAGGGTTCTTTGAAGAGCTCACAGCTAACGTGGGCAACCTGGCTCGTAGACCAGTGGCTGCAGTATAATGTCTAAGTACTAGAACAGCAGAGAGGACCCTGCAACAAAATCTGGGCACAGGGAGTCTTCACAGAAGAAGTGGTGGTTTGAAGAGGGCCCTGAAGGATGAAACAGTTCACAGATAGGCAGAGGAGGGAGGGAAGAGCATCCCAGATAGAAGGGCCACATGCACAGAAAGAAACATGGGTAATTCCATAAAGGCAGAGGCAGAAGATGCAGTTAAAATGGAAGGTTACAGCCACATCAGGGATGTTTTTAAACCTGACTAGAGAGTTCGGACTTAGTAACCCAGCTCAGGGGTTCCTGGTTTTGTTTTTGTTGTGGTCTCAGGAGTGGGCTGGCAGGATTGTTGAGCGATCTCCCCACCTAGGTGGGGAGGGGTTAGCAGGTACCAGCTGTGCAGAGAGCATTAGGAAGGTCTCATGCCAAGAACTTCCTAACCCCTCACTTAACTTGCCCTTTGCTCTCTCTTCCTTCTTTTTTTCCCTTCCCTCTCCTCCATTCCTTCTCCTTCAATCTCCTCTCCCTTCTGCCCTTTACCACTCTCAGCTCTCGATGCATTTGGAGCCAGAAAGTTCAATGACAGCAATAGGAATTCTGTGAAAGTGCATTGGTGCCCACATGGTGGAGGCAAAGGGTGGTGTGGGAGGTGGTGAGCAGGGATCCCCACCAAGGCTCTTGGTCATTTGCTTAAGTGTAACACACTTGCTTGGGGGGAAATGAAATAAAGCACAAGGAAACAAAAATGAGAGCAACAGGCACAGGATTTGAGGGAGGGGGTTTTCCAACCAAGGAGGCAAGAGGAAATCCATGTCCATGCTTCTATTGTTTTAATGCAAATAAACAAAGTGGGTCTGAGGTATGGACAGTGAGAAAGTGAAGTCTCCTTCCCTCACGCCAGGGTCCTGAACAGCTTGCCAGAGTAACTCAGGGCCATGCCCTCCCACCAGCCCCAGGACCTCCCCCAGTTGTGACCAGCAGGACCAATTACAATTGGGGGCCCAGTGCAAAATGAAAACATTGGGCCCCTTGTTCAAAGATTATTACGAATTTCAAAATGGGGACCGCAGAGCATTAAACCCAGCACAGGCTCTTCTTAGCTTGGGTCTCTCTGTGACTGTACAGTTTGAGCACCCATGAAGTCAGCCCTGATGAAAGGCGATGGTAAGATGGACAGGACAGGCACAATACACAGGAACTGACTCAGGCAGTACAGGAAATGAGGCGGTTGGGTTCCCACCGTGGGGTCTGTGGACTATCTGAAGTATTTAAAATATTTAGTAGAAATGGATGTTGAAGGTATCCAATATCCAATGGATATTGGAAGTAGAAAGGAAAATTTTAATAAATTTGAAACAAAAACAAGGAGAAGGTTACATCATAAATGCATTGTTAAAAAAAGAGACTAAAAAGGGCGTCTCGGTTGTGGCCACTGCAACAAACTCCCACAGACTGGGTGGCTCGTAGACACCAGAAACTTAGCTCTGGAGCTTGAAGCCCCAGATCAGAGAGCCAGCATGGTCAGGTTCTGGTGAAAGACCTCTTTGGAGTTGAAACTGCTGACTTTAGTTTTATCCTCAAGTGATGGAAAACAGAGACCAGAAGGAAGCTCTTTCCAGTCTCTTCTTATCAGGGCACTAATCGCATTCAGAGGGCTCCACTCTTCAGGACCAAATTACCTCCCAAAGGCCCCACCTACTACCATCACACTTGGGGTTAGGATTTCAACATATGAATGGGGGTAGGGGGAGACAAACATTCCGTCCCTTAACAAAGTCATTGGTGACGAAAAGGTTAAGAATCATGAAATAAAACTAAGTCATATCTTTACATTACAATCTAGTCAACTTGGAAGGACTGACTTTCTTTCTTTCTTTTCTTTTTTCTTTTCTTTTCTTTTTTTTTTTTTTTTGAGAAAGAGAGAGACAGAGACAGAGTGTGCACACACTGTGGGCAAGAGTGGGGGGTAGCAGAGGGAGAAGCAGACCCTCAGCTAAGCAGGGAGCCAGGACTCGATCCCAGGACTCTGGGATCATGACCTGAGCTGAAGGCACATGCTTAACCGACTGAGCCACCCAGGCACCCTTGGGAGGACTTTATGAGGGAAAAGCCAAAATCAGAAAAGACTCTTCCATGTCCAACCAAGGAAAGATCTTCTTGAAGGGCCCAACACCCCCATCCCCGTCTCTGAGTTGATCTGGAACTTGGTTAGACCCCCATGCTCTAGCATATACCCCTCTGGGTTCACACTACCATCCCATCCCCATCTTAGCCCCTTCCTGGTTTCCCACCGTTACTATCTTCCAAGTATCTGCCAAGACTTGCCCAGGTCTTTCTTCTTTTTGCAATGGCTACACTGTCATTTATTTAAGGAGAGCAAAGGGTCACCAAATTTGGCTGCCTTACCTCTTGTGGGTGGTTTTATGGAAAGGGAGGTGGGGATGAAGGAGAAGGAAGGCTAGCTGGAAAAAAGATGATACTGGATTTGTGGGCCTGAATTTTATTTGATTTTGTTTTGCCAAATTTTGAGAAAATATGGCCCCAGTTTATGAACATTATCTTGGTTTGCAAGGCAAGGGCTAAATTCTAGTAACAGCCCTGACCTGAGGTTTTAGGGGCTGAATAGAGGACAAGGATGAGTTGGTATTTTCAAATACAAGTAATATAGGGCCATTACTCCACAAACCAAGAAAATGTGTTTTAACAAGTTCACAGTGATGCCAACAGGACTCCTAGCAATCAGGCCCTATGGGATCATGAGCACTAGCAGCTCTGGGAATCTACACATCTCCAACTTACTATCAGGATCCTTTAAATACAAATGCCTGCCCCAACCAGTACACACTCAGCCTCTAATAAAAGCAGGAGAGCCCCTCCTTACTCTAGCTCCCAGTCAGCTTTGTCACTTGTTGCTGACTGGCTGCCCCTGGGCCTTGGCTTTCTGGCTCAGTGTGCCACTCCTCTGAGGCCACATTTGCCCACCCTAACCTGCTGCACTCCCAGCTCTACTTCCTCGACCCGGAATGGGACTCAGGCTAGTAAGTGTTCAGGACCTTTCCAATCCCATCGCAAGTCGTTCCTGCTAACTGCCAGCAACATGTCCTTCCCCCTCATTTCTAAACAATGTCAGCTCCTAGCTCACCGTCTCTCTCTCTCCAATTTCTTACCTTTCCTAACACTCAGCAATTTGAAAATCCATATAGATGAACCTTTCAATACTATACAACTTGTCACTTCTGTGAGCCTGCTCTCCATCGATGACACTGTCATCCACCCTCCTCAGTCACTCATGCCGGGCTGACCATTTTACACCTGGGCCTCTGTCCTCAAACTCCAAATATGTCATCTCCTCTTCTCTCTCAGGCAGTGGCTGTAGTTCTCATTTCTGAAAAAATTTCACAGACTCCCCCACCCCCATCTTCTATCTAGCCATCAGAATCTGTGTCCATATAATCAGCCTGCCCATGAGTTGCCAGGGATGAACCATCTATATTTGTATCTAAAGATAATCCTTCACTAGACCCCATCCTTCCTCACCTTCACAAGGCTATTGCTCCAGAAATTCTCCTTGCTCTCTCTTACATCACCATATCCCCCCTCTTTTCTGAGTTATTCCTATCGGCAGACAGCTATGCTTTTATTCTCCCTCCCTTGACCCCACTGATGACTGAGGTTTGTTCTGATCACTGATGTAGCCGGCCCTTCTACCAGCTACTGCCCCATTTCTTTGATCCCTTTGCAGTAAAACTTACAAGTAGATGACTCTACTCAATGTCATTGATTTCTCCATTCCCATTCTCTCTTAATCTTCTTAGAAGCAGACTTTGTTCTGACCATTGCACTGAAACTGCCCTTCTTGAAATTATTAATGACCTTTATAGCACATAATCCAACAATCAATCACACAGTGAAGGTTCTCAGCACCTATCAGCGGTGTCCGCACCAGCTGGTTACTCCCTCCTCCCTGATACACGCTCTTCACTTGTTTCCCAGGACACCTCACTTTCCTGGTTTCCTTTGACTTCACTGATTGTTCCTTCTCAGACTTCTTTGCTGATTCCTCCTCTTCTCACAGCCTCTTGATGTTGACATGGCCCAAGGATCAGACCCTGATTCTCTTCTCTATTTACACTCACTCCCTTGCTGAGCTCATCCAGTCTCATGGCTTTAAGGACTATCTATCTACCAACAGCTCCCAAATTTATATTTCTAGCACAGAACTCTTCCCTGAATTCCAGATTCATATATATCTACTCAAAATCTCCACTTGCATACACAGCAGATAGATGTGGGGAAAATGAATTCTATTTCCACCACCACCAACTGCCCTCTAAATAAACTACTCTATCCTTAGCTTTTCCCATCTAAGTTGATGATAATGCCATCCTTCCAGTGGCTCAGGTCAAAAAATCATTATTGCTTTGTTTTTTTCTCACATCCTACATTCAATGCATCAGGAAATCCTATTGGTTTTACCTTCAAAATGTATTTACAATCTGACTACCTCTCAATACCTCCACGGCTACCACCCTGGTCTACGTCACTGTAATCTCTTACCTAATTGGTCTTCTTGCTTCCACATTTACCTTCCTACAGCCTTTTCTCGACATAACAGCCAGAATGATCCTTTTAATAGTGAGATCATGTTATCCCTCTGTTTAAACTCCCTGGTGACTCCCTATTTCACTCAGTATGCATTCTTAACAGGAGCAATATCATCTCCAAGGGGATGAAATTTGCTTCTTAGTGGTCAGGGGGTAAAAAAAAATCTTGGATATTACAAAGGTTTGTGGTCCTCTGAAGGCCACCGTACATAGACAAATATAAGTTTATCTATGGTATTAAAATTTTTTTAAAGATTTTATTTATTTATTTATTTGACAGAGATAGAGACAGCCAGCGAGAGAGGGAACACAAGGGGGAGCGGGAGAGGAAGAAGCAGGCTCACAGCAGAGGAGCCCGATGCGGGGCTCGAACCCACAACGTCGGGATCACGCCCTGAGCCAAAGGCAGACGTTTAACCGCTGTGCCACCCAGGCACCCCATCTATGGTATTAAAATTTTATGAGAAGGTAGCAATTAGAAAATAAAGTCTAAAGAGTCTCCTAGGGAGCATAATAATTGGGGGGGGGGAAAGGTTTACAACAACTAAGAGGAAAAACCAAATTCCTACACAGCTGTACATCATCTGGCCTCCATTACCTCCCTGAACTTTTCTCCTACTACTCTCCCCTTGATCATTCAGTTTCAACCACACTGGCTTTTTTGCTGATTCTCAAGTATATCAGTCATGCACATTCATACACACACACACTGAGACTTTGTGATAGTTACCTCTGCCATGGATACTCTCTCCCAGGTTTCCTCCAGGTTGACTCCCTCACCTCCTCCCAGTCTTTGCCTGAGTCTTCTCAACGTCTCCTCAGAGAGACTTACCATGACCACCCTATTTAATACTGTAGCATGTCCCCTCTTACCCCACACTCTGGCCCCCATTTACCTTGATGATTTTTTCCGCACTTATCATCTTATCATCGTCATCTTCCCCACTTATCATCTTCTAACACACTACTTAATTTTCCTCCTATATGTATGGCTTGTTTTCTGCTTCCATCCACTAGAGTATAAGCTCCATGAGGGTACAGATCTTTGTTCTACCCACAGCCTCTAGAACAGTGGCTGGCATAGAATCATAGCTCTCAATAATGAATGAATGAATCCTTTTCAGCCCTACAGGAAAAACTTAAATCCTAGAAGGAATTATAACTTCAGTTGAATGTGAATCTATAAATGGAAAAAAAGTATGAGGCCAGGGCTGAGGATGTGACTCATGACCACATTATTAATTCTGTCTGGGACCCCTCCTTAAGGTCATAAAAATAACTAGAAATTCAGGCATGTTAAAGCTGTATCTGGAGCCTAGCCCAGGCGGAGAGGGACTTCTTGCCTGGGCTTCACATTCACGAAAGCCTCAAGGTAGGTTTTGAACATTCCCTCTAAAGGGGGTTGGTTATATATTCAGCCAGAGACATGCCCACAAGAAAGGAAGGAGACTTTTCAGATTACGACTTAACTGGTGTCTCATTACAGCATTCTGCCTCACAGATTAACTTTATAAACATGGCAATTATTGCAGTACTGTCAAAATCATAAAGCTTTGTAATATCTCTGTGTTAAAAGCATTCATATGTTAAATCATGCCACAATTTTAGAACCCTATTTTTGCTTCTCTTTGGTTTTTCACATACTCTTAAGTTTGAGAAATGAAATGGCCTGAGCTTTGAGAGAGCCTGCTTATGTTAGATGGGCTTTGTCACCTCTTGGCCACAGAGAACCAAGGAAGTGGACTCTCCAACATTATATGGGCTCCCAGCACTCACAGGCTGCCAGGCCCCAGACACTCAAATGCCTCCTCCCCTTCTGGCTCACCAGTGCTTCCCCCAAGATATGTACTTACAAAGCACATTCTTTCCCCTTTGCTCAGTTATCCCATAATAACTGAGGGTGGACGCAGGGGAAAACCAGTGGGAAAGATTACCCACAACTGCAGGCCCAGGTATGAATGCTGCCACAGAGACCATCACAGCAAAGGGGCACCCACCTTCTTTGGGTTTTGCGGCTGTGATGGTTCACTTTATGTGTCAACTTGGCTAGGCTAGGGGACCCAGTGGTTTGGTCAAACAAGTCTAAATTATATATAACCTATCAACAGACTTCCCAACACCCACTCTGCCTTTCCTGGCTCTTAACCCTGACACATCCATTCAGCCAGCACTTTTTGAAGACTGTGGGGGTGATAGTCATTATCTTTGGGAATAAAATGTTAAAAACATCTCAGCCCTAACCTCTGTGCTGCTCAGCTTGTAAGTGAGCTAGGCGGACAAAGAGTAGCAGTGAAGTGCAGGAAGTTCCACACTAGAGATACGAGCCCCGTCGATCCTGGTGGGACAAAGTGTGTATGTTGGAAGGGATCAAGTTGGGAGAAAATAAAGGAGTGTGTAGTTTCCAGACACTTCCCAAAGTCCCAACCTCCAAATATCATCAAAGTAGGGATCAGGGTCAATATATGAATTTGGGGGTGGGGGCACACAAGCATTCAGATTATAGCAATTATCAATACTTTGAAACCGTTTGTATCTCTTTCTATCCCATCCCCCTCTCAATCCCAGAAATAACCATTATCCCAATTTTTAAAAATCATTCCCTTGATCTTTATCATTTTGAGGTAGATAGGTAGATAGATTAGATAATATCTCCTATTCCAAGAAGAGTGTCTGGTACACAGAAGGTGCTCAATAAACACTGGTTGAATGAGAAACTTTGCCCTCTACATGAGTAGTATGATTTGTGAAAATGAAGCAATTCTGATGATGGCTGATGAGCATTGTCCTGTGAAGGGCTCCTCTGTGTCAAAGTAAAAACAAGGAATTTCTGAAGTAAAATTAAATGTAGCTTTAAAAAGTAATAATAACTGTAGTTGGCTGATGGAGCAATGGGAAAAGCATCAGACTCAGTGCCAGCAAAATTAGACTGGAATCTGGTTCTGCCCCTTGCCAGCTAGTGTGCCTGTGAGCAGGGCTCAACCTCTCTCAAATTTGCACCCCCTTATCTGCAAAATGGGGAAACAATTAGAGCGTGGTTAATGAGAGGGATAGGTAAATGTATGGATAAAAATGCTCTGAAGAGTAAGTTAAAATGATGCTACGAAGTGTCATCAATATTTAAGGCCAAGGAGAGCCTTTGCAAATTAGGCATCTCCACATAACTTTGTCTCCACATCCTCCTCCCAATTTAAATCTTATGTTATAAACGTACCTTATTTTGGGGTGTCTGGGTGGTTCAGTTGGTTAGGTGTCTGATTGTTGATTTTGGCTCAGGTCGTTATCTCCGGCTAGTGGGATTGAGCCCCGTGTTGGGCTCTGTGCTGAGTGTGGAGCCTGCTTGGGATTCTCTCTCTCCCTCTGCCCCTCCTCCCCCATTCATGTGTGCGCACTCTCTCTCTAAAAATAAAATAAATAAGCAAATAAACATACTTCATTAAAAAAAGACATCCATCTTCTCTAATGAACTTTATCCTCAAGCAACAGTACATAGTTTTATTTTATTGAGATATAATTCACATATAGTAACATTCACCGTTTTAAAGTGTTCAATTGAGTGGTTTTACTACAGCCTGTGTAACCGTCATCACTCTATCATCCCAGAACATTTTCATCACCAACTAGCAGTTGCTCCCCATTTCTCCCTCCCCTCGCCCCTGGCAACCACTGATCTGCTTCTTGTTTCTATGGATTTGCCTATACATCTCACCTAAAGAGACTCATACTCTGTGCGGCCTTGGGTATCTGATGGCTTTCACTTAGCGTCATGTGTTCAAGGTTTATCCATGTTGTAGGACTTATCAATACTTCATTCCTCTTTACAGCCAGAAGAGAGTCCGTTGTGTGGATATACCACGTTTTATTTACCTGTTGCTGAGTTTATGGATATTTGGGTGGTTTCCAGCGTTGGGCTATTATGACTAACGCTGCAGTGAACATTTGTGTGCAAGTGTTTTGCGTGGACATGTTTCCAGATCTCTCAGGAGTCCATCCAGGAGTGGAGCTGCTCATTGAGTAACTCTAGCTGAACTTTTCCAGGAACCGCTGATGGGTTTTCCACAGCAGCTGCACCACTTCACAGCCCCATCAGCATTGCACGCGGACGCCAATTTCGCCACACCTTCACCAACAAGGACTAATTATTTCTAGAATCACCCTTCATTTTACCTCACCAACACTTTCTCAGTCACATTGGTATTGCGGGTCTGGAAACTATTTAAAACAAAAGTTTTCGAGGTGACACTCGGGTATTAAAACAATGACTTCAGAGTACTGTTTCTAAGTTTTCCTGGCAGGGAATATTCAGCTTGGCGGCTGCCTCGCCCGAGGTGGGGAGGAGGCGGGGGACTAGACTCACCGTCACATCGTTCCTCACAGAATCCCGGGAGGAAAAGCCGCTTTGGGAACAAATCCCTGTCTTAAAGGGAGAGTGTCCTGGAATAGGGATAAGAGTAGCATCTGACTAGCTCTTCACGTGCTTTCCTGTCATTTCACTACGCTCTCACCCATAGTCACACCTGTGAGCAGTTTCGCCCAAGGGGAATGTCGACCCTTCAGGGCGCAGGCGCACATCCTCAGCCAGGCTTCCTCCCTCGGGCCCCGCCCCTCCAGGCCCCTCCCTACGCCGACATGCCCCCTCCCCGCGAGCTCTGGGGCTGAGGGGCGGGGAGAGGGCTGTGACGGAAGGCCTGCCACCAATCCGCTTGCGTCTTCGGGAAGCGGCGCTCCGCACTGGCAGATTAAGGCTGATGATGTACTCATGTTCCAATCAGCACTTTGGGGGCGGGGCTAAAGTCCAGGGGCGCAAGTCTGGAGGGGACCGCCTTGTGGAAGCACGTGACCTGGTACTGGAGCCGGAAGCTACCTATCTGATAGGGAGCGCTCCCAGCACCTAAAGCTGCGATGGTGAGTGAGGACGCATGCGCGGGAGTACGCGCTAGGGGTTCTGCATCCTTGTTCCCCAATCTTTTTGGTTCCCCCCACTTGGGCCTGTACTCCGCCCTTACCTCCTATCCACCCCGGGAAGCAGAAAGAATGGAGATGGGAGGGAAGGGGACGTAGAGGGCTGAAGAGGGATCTGTGCGAGGATGTATGGGCGCTGGGGAGTAGTCTGCGGGGGTGGGGCGGGCCACCGGGGGTATTGGAGATGGGGTGGGGTGGGGGAAGGGAACAGTGGAGCTCCGGAGGCCAGCGGAGCCCAGGGTCAGAGGGTGAAGAAGATGGCAAGCTCAGCAAGATCAGTGTTGAGGGCTTTGTAGAGGAAAGAGGGTATGGAAGGGCTAGCTGGGGAAAGAGAACGTTTGGGGGGGTCTTGTCAAGGGAGACTTGGGTTTGCAAGTGAAGGGCATCTAGAGACATCCTGGCATGCTTTTCACTAGTTGCATCTTTACCCACTAGACTTCTGCACTGACCCAGGGGCTGGAGCGAATCCCAGACCAGCTGGGCTACCTGGTGCTGAGTGAAGGCGCAGTGCTGGCGGTGCGTTCTGGGCAAGGGAGGGGGTCCACCAAGGACGCATAGCCCCGTGATCCCTTTTAACATCGCCTAAAGTTTAGCCTAAGTTGTCTCTATTCTAACTAGGTCTTAGCTATCATGCTTGGCAGATAGTAAGCTTTCAGTAACTAATCAAATAAATCTCTGGAATCATAGTCTGGTAATTTTTGAGGTAAAAAAGGTTTAATGACTTTAACAATGTCAGACAACTAGTTACAGGTTTGTTGATAACTGACATTATCCCGGTTTTCTCGAATATGTCTTTATTTGGCATTCATTTAAGAGGCTTTGTATTTTGTTTCATGGTACAATATAGTGTTAAGCTCTCTAGAAGTTTTTAATGGAGCTGGAGAAAAAGCTTAAGGATAAAAGTTGAAAGCAATGGAAGTGGTAAAGACTAGTGAAGGAGACCAGAAAATGAAGGATTCGACCCTTGTGTTGTAACTTACATCATGACAAGGAGACTCTTGGAGGAGCTAAGAATTCAGCTGGGCTTAAAGGATGGATGGTTGTGAACAGGCAGAAAAGGAGAGTATTCAGGGTTGGAGTGGTGGGTTTGTGTTGAAAAGATTTGGAAAGGTTTGGAAAAGGATATGGTCAGGAAAGATCTCACTGTGGAGGACTTTCAAGGCTGGGATGACACATTTGGGTTAATCTTGAGGGTAAGAGGAGCTTTGAAGGGTTTCAGACAGAAATGTGAGCTAAGGAAATAGCTGAGCAAGATTATTCTATTAAGTGTGAAGATAGGCCAGAAGGGGTGGGATTCACAAGGCGGGGGCTGCTGCGAAAATCTAGGTATGAGACAGGTCTGGTGGCAGTGAGGAGTAAGGAGAGAAGAAATTTTAAAGAATCAATATATCTTGGTAATGACTAGAGATAGGTAATAGAGGAGACACTTCTCCATCTAGTAAGACTTTGAACCCAAGCCTAGAATGATGGTGCCTTAACAAACAGGAAATTAAGAAAGGAAGTGGATTGGGGAGGGGGTGAGGTAAGGACAATTTTGATGACTTGACTTTAGACAGTTTGATATAGAATGACAGCAGTTAGTATATATCGCCAGGAGCTGTTTTGAGCACCTCACCAATATCTGTGTAGTCCTCACAACGAGCCCATGGATAGGACTTGTCCCAATTTACAGATGAGAAAACAGAGGTACAGAATGTCCAAGAGAGCAAAGGGCACTGAATATGACCTAGGTGGGAGGCCCATGTTGAGGAGGTTGGGAGAGGAAATTGAGACAGTCACCAGAAAAGAGGAAGCCAGGCCACAGTCACATCATTACCCAAAGGCTGGGTAGTAGGGAGGGGCTCAAGGACAAAGAGGATATTCGTTTATGTTTCGGATTCTGCAGACAGGGCAAAAAATAGGTAGACTGAGAAAAAGAGGGGGCCTTGAAGCTGTCAGTGGTGGGTGGGCACAGATGTTTGAGAATGGTTTTATCAATAAGTGGGGAGAGGGGGAGAAATCAAGTTTCAGCAATTAGGAAAGAATGGTCAGTAAAGAAACGAACGAGCGTCACTGCTCACTGGGGGAAGCCCCATATTATAAGGATGAAAAACAAGATGGTATCAAGAGGGGCAACAATATCATAGAGTTTCAGGCTTGTTTTTCCAAAAATGGGGGTGACCTTAGGGGTACTGGAAAGTTGAAGGGAGAGGTTACAAATGCTAGAGCCAAAGTGACTTCCTAGAATTCTTTCCCAATTCTGTTCCCTTATTTCTGCCATCCTTCCTCCTCCCTCTGCATGCAGTCATCTGGGGATCTAGAGAATGACGAGCAGGCAGCCAGTGCCATCTCTGAGCTGGTCAGCACGGCCTGTGGCTTCCGGCTGCACCACAGCACGAATATACCCTTCAAGCGCCTGTCGGGTGAGCCTCAGCCCCTGCCCCCCTGGTGGTGGTGGTGGTGGGAGGGGGTGGGGGTTGCCCCCAGAGGCTTCTCTTCTCAGGGAAACAAAACAAAACAAAACACCTGTCTCCTGCCAACCTCCCACCATCTCCCCCTGGGGTCCCTGGTCCCTTTAGGATTCACCCCTGCATCAGAACTATGAGAAAGCAAGAGAAGGAAGGAGACATAGTGGAGCCCTCTTACCTTCAAATCTCTGAGCCTTGAACTATCGAATGCCTTTGGCTTTTGACCCCACCAGTTTGTGTGACCCTATAGAGGCCGTTGTACCCCCACTAACTCTGTGCTCCCTTCCCCCTCCTGGGCGGGGGAAGGTGTGTCTCCTCTCCAGTGGTCTTTGGAGAACACACGCTGCTGGTCACCGTGTCAGGACAGAGGGTATTTGTGGTGAAGAGGCAGAACCGAGGCCGGGAGCCTGTTGACGTCTGAGCCTGCCAGAGGGCAAGGGGCAGAGGTGGATTGGGTCCATCGGCCTCTGTAATGAGGAAGACGCAAACCTCCTCCACCTCTTTCTTGGCTTGCTGCTAGAACTAAGGCTTTCTGCTCACCCACTTCCCCACTCCTACCTGGAAGGGCAGAGGCTTGGGGACTTTGCACTGTGTCAAGGAGAGTGAGGGCAAGGTGATCTCCCTCTTCCCTCCCTCCTAATAAACATGAATCTGATGTTCCCAGGCCCAGGGATGTGTGTATGAGAGGGCGTGACGGGGGTGGGGGGATACACCCCAAGTCTGTCTTCTGTCTTCTAGGGAGACAGTCACAGTCATGTATGTGGGCCCAGAGGGGTGGGGCAAGGCACCTGGGCATATAAAACTGGCAATCAGAGGATGATATTGTAGGAAGGGAGCTGTGGGGAGCTACTTGGTGTGCATGCTGAAGGGAACCACTCTGAGCCCCTGGGGTCTCTGCTCCTGCCGCCAACACACAAATGAAAGTCATTCTTCTCCCTCCTGAACAGGCATTTAATAGTCTTACTTCAGTTGGAAGCAGTAGTTGGAGAATAAGTTACAGGAACAGACAGATCAAAAAAAAAGAAGAAAGAAAAGAAAACCCCACACAACTTAAAGTGCTTCAGGCTGCAAACGTAAACATGAGGGGCAGGAGGAGGCCACCTGGCTTTCTCCCCTTTCCCCTGAGACAGGAGGGTCATTGTCAGGGTCCCTTTACCATCACCACCCTCTAATCTCAGCCCTGTGGGTGGGTGGGAGGGAGGAAATGTCAGAGGCAGGAGAGACAACTTAAGAGGAACAAGGAATACACTTTGTAAACTTAGAACCAGGGTACAGGGCGGGGGGCAAGGGAGCTCTTGGAGCCCCTGCCCTGGCCTCGGGGTGGGGCCAGCCCCCCCAGGGAGTCGGGGAAATACTGTTGGCTTAGTGCTGTAGCCATACCCGCCCATTTCACAGCTTCTTCCCTCGTCCCTCATCAGCAGACACAGACAGGCGGCCCTGCTAGGCCTCCTCATCCATGGTGGGAGGCATCCCAGGGGAGGCACAGTCTGGAGTGAGGACCCCCTCCAGGGGCTTTCGGTTTCTAGGAGTGTAAGATGGCGGAGGGCCCGCACGGTGCTACTTGACAGGCTCCACCACCAAGACCTTGCACTCACGCTTGGCAATCTTGTCCAGAGAAAGCACAGCCTTGTCCGGGGGCAGGTAGAGGGGGCGGCCCACAGGGGAGGCCACAGGAGGTGTGATGGCCCTGCGCTCCATCACGCTGCCAGATCTGGGGGAAGGCAGAGGCAGTGGGTTCCAGTCAGACCCCAGGACCCTTTCCTGTTCCCGCTCCAACTCCGGCCTCCACCGAGGCCAGCGGCACCCCTCCTACCTTCCATACCTCATGAGGTGGCTGCGGGAGGGCTGTTGGTGAGAGAAGGACTGAGAGCGGCCCAGGCTAGCCTGGTGTCTCTCCACCAGGTCCCGGACAGCAGGGCTGCTGGGGCTGCTCTTTCGAGAGAGGGGCCGGGCCTCAGGCGGAGGGTGGGACACACTGGCGGTGAACTGCAGCTTCAGTTTCATGTGCTGGCTCAGCTGGTGCGGGGGGACACAAGTCAGCACTCCAGCTCAGCCTCCGGGCCCCAGCCTGCCTTTCCAGTCAAGTTCCCCACTTGCCCTGCCAGTGTGGCATCGAAGTTCCACCTTCCCTCGGCCCCCGCTGCGGAGTACTGCCCCTGGTGTTCCGTCCACGGTGGCTGGTGTGGTGCCTCTGACTCCTCCCACCCTGACATTCTGCATAACCCTTCACACAGTCCAGCCCCTCCCCAGCCCACCTCGAAGAGCCCCGTTCTCAGAGCCTGGAAGGCCACACTGAAGGTGAGCGCGCTGCCCTTCCGGGAAAAGCCTAGGTTGTTGAGGGGAGTGTGGCAGACAATGGAGTCCAGGGCTGCCTGCATGGCCCGGCGCTCCTCCTCACACAGCTGCTTTCCTGGGGAAGGCCGGGGGTGGGGTGGGGGGGACAGAAACAGTCACCAGTAAACTCATCTGTACGGTGCCCCTCCGTTCGCAAAGGGCTTTCATGAGCACAGTCTCAGTTGCTCCTCAGAGCCACTCTGGAGTAAACTGCATATGTATCATCTTTTGCTGAACTTTATAAATAACAACAGCTAATACTTAACTGCGTGCTGAGGTTCATCCTGACCACTTCACTTATGTTAACCATAAATCGCCATAACAACCCCATGAGATATTATTTCCCCCCTTTTAGAGAAGAGGGATCTGAGTGAGCCTCAGAGAGATTAAGTGACCTACCTAAAGTCACACAGCTAGTGAAAGGGAGAGATAGAAATCAAACATACCAGGGAGCCCAGATGCAGGGTCAATGCCCTTAAAATCACAGTCCCACTGCTTCTCTAAGCCTTCCATTGGTGACACTATGGAGACCACCCAGGTACAGAGCTGAAGTAGCCTGCCACAAGCCACCCACCTCCATGACTTCCTTTCCCCTCCTCTTTTGGGACAAGGTCCCAGAGGCTGACAGCCCACCTACCAGCCTGTGCATGCTCCGGGGTCCACACAAGCCTCACAGCAAGGAAGTCTTGGAGATTGTTGAGCAGTGTGTAGGTGACCGTGAACCGCTCGTAAGTCCGAACAGGGGACTCACAAGAGGCAGTCATCACAAAGCATGGGCGGTCCAGGCGGATGCTGGGCAGGCTAGAAGCAGTGAGAGAGGGAAGCGAGGCATGTGTTGCCAAACAGGTGAACAGGACGGTGCCCAGCGGGGAGTCCCACAAACTCACCGGTAGTGGGTGTAGATGCTCTGGGTGAAGGGCAGCTTTGGGGTAGACCACTGAACCACAGCAATCAGGGGAACTTCTAGGCCCTGTGGGAGAGACAAAAGGAAACACCATGTGTATCTGAGGTCCCCTTCCATCTTTTGTCATCCCCTGGCCTTTCCCTCCCACTGTTTTTTCTTAACCTTGCTCCTTGAGCACACCAGCCTCTTTAACTCACCTCCTTGGCCCCTTGAGGGGGTTGCTCACCCCCTCTCAGCTGAAATAGGAAGTTGTGTTCCTCCAGGGCACTAAGCTGGCAGGGGAAGCAGCCAGAGGTACCAGGGAGCCGGCAGAAGGAGCCCATGGAAACTTCCCCAGACTGGTGACTAGTTCAGCAGAAAGAGGGACAGAGCTTGGTCTTTTCATGCCAGAGCTCTTGGCCCTGCCCCCCATCCCCACTTCGCAGCCCTGCCCCCTCCTCAGGACCTCACCAGACATTGTCCACCAGCAGCACAGAGCCGTCGGGCATGACAGGTAGATAACTAGCATTGAAGTTTGGGAGAATACGGATATCCCAGATGGAAATTTCCTCCTGGGAGGAGCTGTTCAGCACTGTTGGAGGTAACCAACTCAGCTCAGCTAAGAGTACCTGGACCCCTCAAGCCCCGACTTTACCCCTCCAAAATGGACTGATCCCCACCAGTGTGCCCACAGTAACTGCCACCCAGTCAATGCCCTTGCTGCTACCGAAGACCTGAGCCGCAGATCTGCTCACCCTTGAGCACGGTCAAGTGTTTTCCAGCCACAGTGAACTGGCGGCATTTCAGAACCGGAGGGGGCAGCAAGGTCAGCAGGGTGCTCACTGCGGAGAGGGCCCAGGCAAGAACCAATGAGCTGGACAGAGACCTCACCTCCAACCCACAGTTCTAATCTTCCTCTGCTCCCCGGATCAGGCACTTGCCAGTATCACCCCTCCACTCTGGCCCCCAAATTCCAGACTCTAGCATTTATTCTCCACATTCTCCCCACCTTGGGCCTTGAAAGCGCTCTGCTCCCCCCGGAAGGTCTCCCCAGGAGATCGGGTCTGCAGCAAGCGCAAGTAGCCTTGATCTCTGACCTCTGGCGCCTCGACCTCCCGTTTCCACACAGTCACTACAATCTGAGAGCAAGGGGCACAGGACTTCGGTCAAGAGGAGAGCCAGCCAGCCCAGCCTTAGAAAGGGAGTCTGAATTAGGACAACAGCCCCACCCCTTGCCAATCTTACCTTGGCCTTAGGTGTCCCTGGGGGCAGTCTATCCAGTGAAACGGTGAGTGGGAAGATGACCTCATCTGTGGACACAATTGGTTCCTCCACAGGTAGCTGGGGTTTGTGAAAGGGGTAAGAGGGCGGGAGAGTCAAAGAGGCAGCCTGCGGCGGTTCCTTTAAGATGTGATGTTCTCGGTTCTTGGCCTCTGCTCTCCTCCGTCATCTGCCTCCTTCAGGCCACCCAGCGTCCATCCCCTCCGGTCTCTGGAGCCCAGCAAACCGCCCCTCCGCCCTGTGCCGTGTCACCCCAAGCTCCTCACCGTGGTCGCTCCCCCTGAGGTAGCAGGGCCCGGGCCGTGGGTGAGGAGGGGGCTGCAGCCTCGAAACAACGCCCCACCGCCAGGATCCCCGCCCCCTGGGGGTTCGGCATCCTGGTCTGCGGAGCCACCGCCCCCGGGCGCCCCGCCTCCGGCGCTGACCGAGGCCAGGGCAGCCAGGGCCGTTGCTAATTCTGCCCAGGCCCCTCGGGACCCCAAGCCCGCGCCGCCCCCGGCGCCGGACCCCGCGCCTCCCCGGCAGCGCAGCACCAGCAGGAAGCGGACAGTCTCCCCCAGGTAGAGATGGTTGCGCCGGGGCAGCGCCCGGTACCGGCCCGGGTCCCCCGCCAGCTCCGCGCGCGGCGGCAGCGGCACCGCCGGGAAATACATTGAATAGTCACACTGGGACTCCATAGGGCGGCGAGGACGGCGCGGGCGGGGGGCGAGGGGGTCGCTGGGGCGGGGCCCCGGAGTCCCGACACCCGACCGGTGCTGCGCGCGGCCGGGCCGGTCCGGGAGACCAGGCGGGGCCGGGAACCGGGGCAACGAACCCGGAACCGAGACCCCGCAGGGCCGGAACCGGGCTGCTGGGCCGATTGACTGGCGAGAAACCGGAAGCGGAAGGGAAGGGGCGTGGCCTCTGAGGCCCCGGAATTTGTGGGTGACCAGACCGCTGGGGAGAGAGGCGGGGTCCGGCTGGGGTTAGGCTGCAGTAGGAAGGGTTTAGGAGAAACTACAGGACAGATTTCTTAGAGAAGAAATATTAAAAGAACCCCCTCCAACTCCGCTTCTCCCAGGAAGATGCTCCCTTCTCTCCCCTTTCCGCCCTACATAAAGCAAGTCAAAGGTTCAAATTATTTATTCATTCAACAAACATTTCACAGTGAAATGAGCATAGTCCAGAACCAAATAATTCATAGAGAAATGGACGCATTATTCCAACCCACACGTTCCAAATTTTGTCTTGCCTACTCCATGATTTGCTCCTCTGGGGGGGATCTTTGAGAGTGCTATAGGGACCTCCCAGGGGGTTGGAAAGGGGAAGGGGGAAAATGGGGGGGGCGGTACTGCAAGGAGCTGAATGCCTGGAATGCCTTGGCACGGGCTGGAAGACTTGGTACCCACATCTGTGCAAAGTTTCATTCAACCTCTAGGGCACAGACATGCTTTCAGGGGGAAGCAGAAGTGGCATCTGGCCGCCCCATACTCAGTCGTGTGTGCCCTCGTAGCTTCGCTGCTCTTCAGCCTAAGACTTAGTGGTCTGATGCCTAGGGGGAGAGTATCCTTGAAGTCTTAAGGGGCAGAGAGACTGTGGGGGGAAACTGCTTGGCATCTAGCTTGTCCTTGTACTGTAGCTCAGGGGTAGCCAGACGCTCACACTCCTCCTGGTCTGCGAGGCTCAGTCCACTCCGAAGTACGTAGCCCAAAACCTTACCTGACCCAAATTGGAAAGGGCGGAACCGTCGGTCAGTGATATATTTGGGGTCTAAAGCCTCACCCCCCTCTAGACAATGTTTAGCCAGGGCCTCTCGGCGAGCCCGGAGCTCTGCCACAGCACTCTCCAGCCGGCTCTGGCCGTATTGATTTATCCGTGCCCACAGACTGTGGTTGAAGTGAACGTAGAGAGCCCAGTCCAGGTGGTTCCAGGCTCGGGCCCGTGCATTCAGCTGCCTGTCCTCAGTGGTCACTCCACCATTGCTGACAGCGCCTCTGCCCTGCTCACCCCCAGCCTGGGCATTGTGCATGAAGCCCACCACGTCATCCAGACCCCAGCACAGAGCATCTGCCAGTAGAACCAATGACTCATCAAAGTACTCGGCCACCAAGACCAGATCAAAGACAGAGTCCAGCCAGGCCAGGCTCCACTGGATGAAGGACGAAGATCCCAAATCTAAAGAGGCAGGGCTGGATGTCTGGCTGTGACCACCAGCAACTGTGGGAGCAGGATGGAAGATAGCATTGGGATCCAAGGGGTGTTGGGCTCGGGGTCCAGTGCCAGAAGGCAAAACATTCAGCTGTGGGAGGTTGGGGTCTCTAGGTGGATGAGGATTCCCTCTCTTGGTCTTCATCTCTGGAGGGAAGGGGAGACCAAAGTCAAACCACAGCAAGTTGCGTGCATAGTGGTCCCCACGGGCCCCAGGTCGATAGAAGGCTCGAGGATTGGCCAGGAAGGCGGCCAAGGATGGTGCCTTGCGGAAGGCTGATGAGGTGGATTTATAGTAGGAGAAAGCAGACCGGGCCAGAGCTGCGGGGTCTCGGACAATGGAAAAGAAGAAGCTGTCAGAAGGCATGACCTGAAGTACCTGCAGAGGAGAGAAAACAGGCATAGGGAGAAAGAACTGAGCCAGGAAGAAACTAAGAGCAAGCCCATTGTCAGCAGATCCCCTAGACTCCTCAAACCTCCTTCTGGAAACTTCTGGGCTCTGCTGGAAACCCCCAGCTTCCTACACTAACATCTTGGGCCAGTTACTTAACATCTCTGAGAGTCAATTTGCTCATCTGAAAAATGGGGATAACCATACCTTCCCACTGATTATGAAGGTACACAAGATAAAGGGTATGAAGGAACCTGGAACATGGGAAGCTACTTGAGAACATTAATTTCTTTGGGCCTGTCTGTATGGCTTTGGTCAGTAAAATCTCTAAGAATCAAACGTTATCTTCACTTCTCCAGTGAAAACCTATCAGATGCCTACCCTGGGACTCTTGGTCACAGCTTTAAGAAAGGAACTGGTCTCAGGCCTCCTCCAGGTGGGGGTGTTGGGGGGAGCGGTCACTGGCAGCAAAGAGGGAGGAGAAGGGCCAACCATAATGCCGTCTCAAGTATAGGCATCAGGTAGGCAGGCCAAGCCCAGGATGGCCAAAGGCTCAGAGGCACCTTGGAAGGTAAAGGACACCCCAGAACTGGGTGCTGGGGAGCTATGGACACTTGGTAGGGTGCTACCCTGAGGCCTGGGACACATGATTCTACTTCTCAGCAAGAGGGATGGTGGGAATCGGACTGAGCCACACCCTAGGATGGTCCTGCATGCAGATCCACATCAGGACCCAGCTCCTGGGCTCCCTGAAGGGTCTCTGCCTCTGAATATGGCTTGTCGCTAAACCTGATGCCCTCACACGATGTCCTCCAATCTGCTTTGCTAATGTGGGCATGCCTGCAGAGCAAAGCCTATAAACTGTCTCTTTGAAGGCAGGGGAGAATGATGCGGAGAACAGTCTGTGGCATCACGTGGACCTGGAATAAAATCCCAGTTCAGCCATTTACTAGTTATGTAACTTTAGGCAAGTTATTGAAGTTCTCAGAGCCATTGTCCCTCCATCTATAAATCTGGGTTAACACTTACCTTGAATGTGGAAGTGCATGGAACATGGTAGGTACTCAGTGAATGGTGATGACAATGAAGGTCAAAGGTCAAAGACCAGAGAAAGCTGCCTGAAAGATCATTGTCATCACCTCGCTCCCAGCAGTGACCCCTCACTGCCCTTCAGGTGATACTCATGACCCTCAGCTGCTTTGTCCAGCTCCAGCTTAACAGGACACACACACACACATACCACGATGACCACCACCACCACCGCCTCTTTGCTGATATTCCACTCCCTCTAAAATACAGGATATTCTTCTTACTACAAAGTTGAAGTCCACCCTTTCCTTAAAAACCACTTCCCCAGAAGGCCCTGCCTCTTTTGGTGAATTTCCTCCCCGCAGTTCCAAATACAAACACACACACACATGCACACATGCCAGGGAAGGCCCTTTGACTTGGGAGCAGATGGGCCTGAGTTCAAATCTTAGCTCTGTGGTTTCTGTGAAGGAGGCCAGTCACTCAGCCTCTCTGAAACTTGACTTCCTCATCTGTGTAATGGAGACACTTAAATTGCCTTTCTGGCAAGGTGATGGTGAGATTAGTACCCAGCGGTCAGTAAGTATTCAATAAAAGTTCCTTCCCTGTATATTTTCATTTGCACGTTGGTTTTGTTTGCCCAAGAGCTCTCAGGTTCCTTGTGGTGTATGGGTGAGCACATGAGCACATGCGCACATCTCCCCCATTAGAACTGGGGAGGAGGGCTCGGGACCAGGCTAGGGCCTGGCACGCGGGCTTGGCATGTAGCTGATTCTCCACATCCGGCAGAGGAAGATGGTTAGAAGACAGTGGGTGAGCAGGCGCCCCGGTAATGTCAGTAGAAGGGGCCAAGAAGAACAGCTGGGGTGAGAGTCTGGGGAGTCAGAGTTGTCAGGGCACTGATACCAGGGGGGTAAATTGGTCAAGGAAAGAGACTGGAAAGCTCTAGATGGGAGAAAGCAGGACTTTGGCTCCCAGAAACTACTAGGTAAGGGACAGCTGAGGAGAGGGGAACAGGAATCTCTGTGGCTCCCTTGCCCAACTTTTGGGTGAAGGGGTGCCTGGGAAACCCCAGGCCAGGGGCATCCTCCCCTGGCGGTCTTGGCCACAGGCCTAAACCCATGTCTCTCCAATCCCAGCCACCCCCTCTTACACCCCTCACCTCTTTCAGGTTGAACCTCATGTGATGACAGAGGATGTGGAAGGCCGGCTTGGTACCTCCACCTTGAGGGTGGTAGCCTTTGACCCGAGAGGCCTGGAAAAGCCTTGGGTAGCCGAACTGGTAGCGGGCAGGGAGGGCAAAGCGCAGCCCGTGTCGGTCCCCATAGCGATGAAGCAGGTTCAGCACAGAGCTGCTCCCAGATTTATGCGTCTTCAGGAACACAAGTCGCTGCCGGGGCAGGCAGGAGGAAACAGCCGATCCTGGAGATGGGGCCAAGGGCTGTCGGAGCTGCAGGCCTGGTAGCCTGGAGAGAGATGGGAGGGGAATTTTCCTGTCCCTCATCAGCAGGTGGGCAGGCATCTTGTGGAGCAAGGACAGAGGGCACAGAACCTCCTCTCAGTCCCCAAGAGTCACAGACCTAGGTGGCATGAGGCGGAGCAAATGGGGGGTGTCTATCAGGCATTGGGACAAAATGGGAACTCACCTCCTCTGGAAGGGCCCCCCCCAGAGCTGGAGGGCAAATCCGATGGTCATGAAGACTCCCAGAGCCACCCCCAGGCTCCGAGGCCCCCAGAGTCGCATGGTCCTGGTAGGAGTCAGAGGGCCCATGTGGCACAGGTAAGGGTGATGCTAGCGAGGGACAGGGCAAGGGCCAGGCACAGAGGCAGAGACAGCTTGAGACAGCCGTGCAGCCGTGGAAGGCGCTGGTTCGAGATCGGGGGGTCATCCCCCAGGCCTGTTCGCAGCCCTGGTTGAGTCTGCCCCCTGAGTTAGCAGATTTTTGCCTCTGTCAGCGTCTAGAAGGGAAATGAGGGGGGAAGGGGGGAGTCTAAGGAGAGGGTAGAGCCTTCTCTCCTGCTGCTGCAGCTCATTCCCGGAGTGGGAGCCTGTGGGGCGGGGTATGTGCTCTCTACACCCAGATCTTCCAGGTGGTCCACAACTACTCCTCTACCAGCTTCCCCGGCCCCCACCTGCAGCTTCAACCCGAGCCTCAGGGATTTAGAAGGGGAGGAGAGAAAAGCAAGACCTTATGAGAAAGACCAATCTGCTCATGTGCATGCCGGTGAACATTGGTTAGTCCCTGGCTTCCCTGGCTTCCTCATGAGCTCCTCTGCCTGTGACGGATGGGGTTGGAGAACCCCATTCTGAGGCCACGAGGGGCAGCCATAAGGAGGGAATGGGGGGGTGTCAGACAGGGGCACAGGCTACTGAACGCAGGGAGGTCAACTACAGGAACGACTTTGTCATGAGTAGGAGTCAAAACTGGGCATCTCTTCCCTCTTCCGAAGTGCTCTCAGCACAGGGCAGACCCCAGTGTGTGAAGAGCTGGGGGAGACGTGGGGTTACTGATGAAGCTCAGCTCCCCGGACACCCCCTACTCCCCCATGCCGGCTTTCCAACTCCCTCTGCACCCAGAGGAGATTGAGAGGATGGAGCTGGAGAAAGGGGGAAAAAAAACACAAAAAACCCTCTGCGACAGAAAGATACTGAAAGCTACAAACATGGAACTTCTGAGCTCCTTCCCAGGCCCCAGCTTCCTAATCAAAGGGGAGTCTGGACCCACCCCTTCAGATCACAGCCGCAACCGTAGGCCACCGCCCCTCCAACAAGCCCTGACAGCCCCTTTCTGGGACAAGCCAGGAGTGACCCCAGGCAAGGATAACCCACACTTGCTACCTAAAGACCCGTCCTCTCTGGCATCACCCCCCAATTCCCTCCCCCAACACAGCCCCCAGGATCCAGCCCCACCAGACTCCCTCCTGTGTCCGACTTCTATTCCTTCCATCCATCTCTGTCTCCTCCCCTTACCCCTATTCCAGCCCTCTGTCCCCTCCAGCTTTGGTGATTGCTCAGTCTGTCGCCAGCTCTTTGTTGGCCCCCTCCGGGGTTCTATGAATCCCCCAAGTCTCCTCCCATAAATTCNGCGCTGTGCTCAACTTTCCCCATAAACTTGCTCCGCGCCCAGGCTCCTCCCCCTCCCTCCCTTTGTCCCGCCAGTCCTTGCAGCTGCTTGCGCTTTAATCGCGTCTCTGGGTCTCTCCCTCCCGGCATCTTTCCTTCGTCAGGGTGCCCAGCCCTCCCTAGGAAGACAGCACTTCTACCCTCCTTTCACAATTAAGAAACAATTATACCTTTTCCTCTTAGCTTTCTGCAGAACAAAAGACTCATTCAGGCAACAGAAAGAAAGAAGGAACAAGAAAATAACAGACAAGTTGAAAGAAGACATTGTCAAGGACGTGACAAGGTAACCCCCAGCTGACTCAGAGAACAGGGGCCCCCACTTTGAAGGCAGGGGGCAGCGGTGTGGTAAT
This sequence comes from Ailuropoda melanoleuca, assembly GCF_002007445.2. Taxonomy (NCBI): domain Eukaryota; kingdom Metazoa; phylum Chordata; class Mammalia; order Carnivora; family Ursidae; genus Ailuropoda; species Ailuropoda melanoleuca. The sequence continues at coordinate 6,595,061 of NC_048227.1, forward strand.
ATTAATGGCACCTCAGGTTCAGAAAGAATTTTGCAGAATTTTGCCAGTCCCCACAATTCTCCCCATTTTACAGATGAAGGGGCTCAGACCCAGAGGGTAGGCAACTTGCCAAACGGAATGACAGGGGGCACGTTCCAAGAGAGGTCAGGAGCCTCTGCCAGGAGCATGGGCTCAGAGAAGGATGCTAAAAGTCCAGAGTCACACACAGGGTCCAATACGTTAGCTGTTTATTTGTAGAATAAACACTAAATCCAACACTGAAATAGGAAGTGTGGAAGCTTGTGAAGGATGTGGATGACAGAGATTATGAAATGAGCCCTTGTTTTTCTTTTTGGTATTTTTGTTTAAGAAACTGATGCCGAGAAAACTCCATAGAAACCAGGCCCCCAGATCTTGACCCTATTCACACACCCCAGTCCCCTGCCCTGCACCCCATCAGCACCCAGCTTTGCCCCTATGAGACCAGGTGCCCCACCCTTCCCCACATCCAACTTCTTTCAAACCCCACCCCCAGTCGCAACTCTAAAACTCCTTTTTCCTTGTTGGGGCTGACAACTGGCCCAACATAGAGGCTTGGTTGGCGAGTACACCTCTTAACTAAATAAATACCCCTAGCCCCCTCCTCCCCAGATTGTAAATGAAAAAATAAATATTGTGAACACCCACACCCACCCACCCACCCCCAACCCACCAATGGTAATCTCCTGGATTTGGGGCCCCAGCCATTCACCCAAAAAGTCCCTTTCTCTACCTCTCTGCATCCCCCTTCAACTCCTCCCCAGACCCAGCTGAGGGGCAGGGGGGAGGAGGGGAAGGGCCATGAACCCTTCTGATGCTAGGGCACCCCTCCCCCATTATCTTGGTCCAAGCAGGGCCAGGGCTGAGAGGAAGAGAATGAGGATGGGTTCGGTGTGAAAACCAACAGATGTCCCCCCAGTCCTGCTCCTGCCCTGGTTGTGGCGGACAAGGACACCTCCTCCTTTGCTCCCACTAACGTCCCTTCGAGGAGGGCGAGGCAGCCTGGCTGGAGGGGCCACAGCTGCTGTCCCAGCCATCCAGTCATCTGCATAGTGCTGTCCCTCTCCAGAACCACTGGTGTCTTCTTCATCTGCAGGAAGGAGAGGATCAGAGACAGGGTTGAGAAAGAGGCAGTGGGAGATAGACACAGAGAAAGAGGCGGCGGGGAGAGAGACGTGTAAACAGGGAGGAAGAGAATTTGAGATAACAAACAGAAGGGAGACGGGGTGCCTGGGTGGCTCAGTCATTAAGTGTCTGCCTTCGGCTCAGGTCATGATTCCGGGGTCCTGGGATGGAACCCTGAGCCCCGCATCAAGCCCCACGTTGGGCTCCCTCCTCAGCGGGGAGCCTGATTCTCCCTCTCCCTTTGCCACTACCCCCCTCCACTTGTGCTCTTACTCATTCTGCTCTCTCTCACTCAAATAAGTAAATATCTTAAATAAATAAGTAAATATCTTCAAAAAATAAAAACAGAAAGAAGAAATGGGAGAGACACAGGTAGATAAATGGAGATTGGGAAGGGGAGAAAGTGAGTGACAAGAAGGCAAGGGGAGAGGTCAGACGGATGTGGGAATGAGAGACAAGAAAACAGACAATGAGACAGAGACAGAGAGAGAGAAGGCGAGCATACACAGGAAAAGACAAAAACAGATGCACACAGAAGCAGCAAGCGGACAGAAAGAGGGGTGTTGGAGGAGAGACAGTACAAGACAGAGACAGACAAACAGGAGGAGAGGAAAAACGAACGTCCCTCTGTGCCTTGCTTCTCTGGCAAACTCTATCTTGGGAGCCAGCCCAATGGTCCCCCACCCAGCTTCCCCACCTCCCCCAGGTTGCTCACCCTCCCCAACAACCCACACCCTTTTGCTCCATCTAAGAGGCTTCCCACTGTTCTGTAAGAGTGTTTTGGTGTCTCCCCACTGGGCCGTGAACTCAGGATGGAGACCCTGTCATATGTCTTTTACTCCTCACCTTTGAGCATTCGGTAACGGCGTGTTCAAGAAGGAATGAAAGAATGAGTGAGTAGAAATGTGAGGGGAGGGGCTCAGAAGGCAGTGGGCGGGGCCGGGTCGGACCGCAGACAGCCGGAAGGGGCGAAGCGCTCGGGGCGCCCGGGGCTCTCACCCCAGTCCTCCAGTTCCAGGTCGCGTCCTAGCGCGGCCACCCTCATCCTGGTCGTGGCCGCCCGGAGCTGCAGCCGCCGCCTCCGCGTCTGGAGGTCGACGCTCGAGTCTTCCTTGGCCATCTCTGGGTTGTCGAGCTGCTCGGACAGAGACACCCCGACCACCGGCGACAAGTACCTGCGGGCAGAGCAGCCCCGAAGGCTCCCTCCCGGCCCCCCCGGCCCGCCCGGCAGTCCGCCCGGCCCTCCCGCCGCCGCCGGGTCTCACCGGCCCCGCCCAGCTCCGGTCCAGCAGGGCGCCGCCTCCTCCGAGATGTCCGCTGCCATGCGGGAGTCCCCGCACACCGCCAGGGGCAGCCCGGCCCAGAAGCCCCTCACCCGGCCCAGCCGCTCGCGGAGCTCCCATACCTGGGTGAGCGGAGAGCGCGGCTGGGCTGGAGCACGCGCCCTCCCACTTCCCACCACCCACCCACCTTGTAGCCGTTGGGGGTTCCCACATTGCTGAAACACCTAAGGCACAAGAAGAGGGCCCCCTTCGTCATCCTACGGTGAGAGCCACACAGTGTCCCCACTCCAACACCCCAGTCTCCCTGACACCCCACACTGTCCCCCGACTCCAGACTCTCAGGTCCACTCATCTGTCTCCTGTATTCCAACACCCCAGCACTGACTTCCCCCTTCCTCAGGCTGACACTCCCACCATTCTCATGGCCCCTGTACCTGGGCTGACACTGCCACACTGTTTTCCTGCAGATACATCAAAGCTTCTGAGATCCTCACCCCAATGGACTGGGTTGCCAGCTCAAAAGAAAAAGAGCCCTGGAGCTTCTCAGCCAGGAACAGGAGACCATCTTGAAGAAGGGGAAGAAAGAGAAAGGGTGTCATGAGGGACTGTGATGTTCCCACAAATCCCGACCTGGGTCTTGGAGGGAAGCAACAAGGTGTTGGATAGGAGAAACTCACATGAAAACAGTCTCTCAACTCCGCAAGGTTTAAAACTCCCTCCCCAGTCCACCCCAAGGCATCCCGAACACAAACAGCCCTCCCAGGCCCTCCTGAATCCCCTCACCCAGATAGGACCCCCAGTCAGGATCCAGTCCCTGGCTGTGGAGACAGCCATTGGCCACATTGAGGCAGAAGCCCCGGCAGGGTGGCAGTGAGGGGATGCCCCGACAAAGGGGGCAGCCGGTCAGACGCATCACAGCTCTCCTGCAGCCTTCAGACATGGGCACCTGGGGGTAGACAGCAGGACTTGTCATTCACAAACACAGTGGCTGTACTCAGCCACGCTTGGTGCTGGACAGAGAGAAATCAAATACTCCACCTCACCTTCCCCAGGCTCTCTGTGGAGAGCTGGATATGAAAGTCTAGGGTTAGTGACCCCATGTGGCAGCAGGTGAGACCTGAAGACTGCCACAGATCTGATAAGGAAGTTTCCCAGGGGCCAGGCTGCAGATACCTTCTTCTTGGGGGGAAGGGGGGCGGGGATGGAATTAGAGAGGCAGTGGGGAAAGCGGTCCAAGAAAAGGTTCAAGAAGAGAGAGCCGGTGGTTGAGAAGAGAGGAGACTGGGCGGGGGGAGTTCAAGAGGTAAAGATGGGAGGTCAGGGAGAAAATGGATGGTGAAGAGAGGGCTTTGAAGGCCAAGGCAGGAACCTGACCTAAAGAAGCAGGGAAGGGGGAGCCATGGAGGGGTTCTGTGGGAAACGGCGGGGGGGGGGGGGGGGGGGGGGACTTNATCTCAGGCTGCTATGGAGATGAGCAGACCACAAGAGGCTTGCAGGGGTAGGGGGGAGTCATCAGAGAGCAAAATAGGGTCAGAGAATGGGAAGAGGTCATGGATCATGACACAAGGGAGATTTCACTTCCAACCCCTCCTTCCTGCTTTTCCCTGGATACTGGGGCCTCAGGGCTGATATGGGAAGGTCCCGGACCTCTCCAGCTGGCACCTGACTCTTCCTCACAGGTCCTCTCTTACTTCTGCATCTTTCTCCCTGGGCCCTGCCCACACTCAGCCCCCCTCTTACCTTAAGTGTTTCGCTGACCACATCTCTTCCGGTTTCCAGGCCCTGGATAAAGGCCCGGGCAGCCACCAGGGCCCGGGTTATCTGGGGCAGGGGAAAGAAGATGAGGGAAACCATAGGGTCAGTCATGGTTCAGTCAAGACTGGAGCCAAGAGACTACACCAAGGGCACAAGCAGTGGGGGTTAGGTTTGTGGAGTTATTGTGGGGTTGTTAGGACTGTCAGATGGTACAAGGAGGCAGGTTCAATAGGCTCAAAGGAATTATAGTCTAGAAGGATAAAGGGGAACTGGGTTTGGGAAGAAATGGAGGGATAGTGTTTTATAGGGCTTGGCAATAGAAGGATGGCGTATCAGAACAGACAATGAACTTGACGCCAGAAGACCTGGTGTAAGATACACCTCTACCACTTACTGGCTGTGAAACCTGAGCTTCTGGGAGGCTCAGTTTTCTTGTCTGTAAAATAGGGATACTACTGTCTATCTCAAAAAGTTACGATAACAATTAAATGAGATGCTGTAAATGGAAGTCCGTCTCAACTATTAAGTGCCTAATTCATGGTTAGTTGAACCACAGGAAATCAAGATATTAGGATTAGGGAGCAGTTGGCAGAAAGGTGGCTGGGGGCCAAGAGCAGGTGAGTGGGTCAGGGATTCGGGCACAGAATGAAACTAGGGCACAGAATAAGAGTGAGGGGGTACCCAATTAAAGGAGACCAAAGAGCATTGGGTCAGGCAGAGGGGACTGGGGTTCAAGATAGGGGTCACCAGGTCAGAGATGGCTGCCATACAGGGTGGGGGAGATCACCAGGTCAGGGGCAACTGGGGCATGAGAGGGGAGTTGGGGTGAGTGGTGCACAGACAGCTCAGAGGTCACCAGGTCAGAGGTGGCTGAAGCTCAGGCTTTGGGGCCTCTCACCTGCAGGTGGAGGCGGTGGGGTGCGTCCCCGAAAGGCTTCAGAGAGTCATCAGCAGAAGAGGCGAGGCGAGTGAGGCAAAACAGGTAGTCGGGGGAGAAGGTGTACTGTGGATGCAGCAGGGGGAACAATCTCTCCAGGAGCTGTGCCCAGAAATCCACCAAAGCGTCATCTAACCCCTCACCGGACCTCTCATAGTAGTCCCGCAGCCGAGAGAACAGGCCACTGAATACAGGGGCGTGCTGGGAATACAGGTGGCCGAAGGAGCGGTGGAAGAGCAGGGCCAGAGAGCGCTCAGATGACAAGAGTATCTCCCGAAAAAGTTCTGTGGCAAATGTGGAGAAAGGAGTGTGAGGTGGGGTGAGGCCAGAGAAGGATGGAAAATTGAAAGGGTGAAGGCAGGAAGAGACGGGATGGGGGAGACAAGAGAAAAGTGAGTTAGAGCCTCAGGAACTCTTAAGGGACCTGGGAAGCTTGGGAAGGAGGGGACCGACATTGGACAGAATCTGGGAGTGGTGGTGAAGAGGGGCTAAGGCAGGATGTTTGCTGGGGTCATGAGCACAGAGAGGAGGTGTAAGGCCAGGTTTGGGGACCCCAAGTCCTCACCATCAAATTTTCTGTGCCGGGCAGCCAGTGTGTGAACAAGGAATGAGCCGTTCTCCTCCACCAGGCCTCGGAAGGTGGTCTCAGTCTCCCAAGTCAGCCTCTGCTCTATCTCACTGGAACAGCAGGTGTACTCCTGGGGACAGATCCGGAGGTGCTCACCTGGACAGAGGAGACATAGAGGAATGGGAGGAGGGGGAGTGCTATCATGAAATTCCTTCCTTCCTTTTGTCTGTCTAGGGGGCTATCCTTTCTCTTCTACCTGTCTGCTCTTTTTTTCTATTGTCTCTCCCTCATCCCCACCTGACTCTATCCCCTCCTTATTTTCCCCTCACCCAAATGGAGTCCATTGGCATTAGTCATGGGATCAAATAGTAATGAGCCAAATTAGTGATCAGTGTCCTCAGATGACCCTCCCCAACATCACACACTCCAGGCCTCTAAGGACTTACAGGGCAGCATTTATGGGAAGAATGGGGTTTGGAAGGGTGGGTTACTAGGTAAGCAACAAAGTATTATCAATGAAGGGGCTCCTAGAAATAGCGATGGGAACAAATAGAGCTGTGAAGAAATACAGAGGGGGGTGTTAATTACTAGAACGGGATTCCTAGGGTGGGGGTGGAGTAAGAAACCTATTATGTGAACAGGAGGCTTATTGTGATCCTGGTAAGTAAGTTCAGGAGAAGAGATATTACTGGCATGACTATGGCATGAAAAGATTATTATAACGGTCATTCTGAAAGGGAGGAGAGTTATTGTGAACTGGGGAGGAGCCGCCCCCGCCCCCTCCCTCGCCCCCAATTCTCTAGTCTTCCTCTTTCTCCTCACCTGAGATCAGGGCGGGAGGGAGTAGGCTTAAGCTATATCCCCTGGCCCCCAGCACCTGCCGGGTCTCAACGCAACTCCGGGTGACCTTTGCCTCGCTCCCGGGTCCAGGACCAGGACCGGGACACAGAGACAGCAGTAGAAGCAGAAGAGATCGCAGAGCGGACATAGCTGTTGCCACCCTGGTTCAGCAAAGTGTGTCCTAAGAAGGAAAGAACAGTCCGAACTCGGGAAGCCGGTTCTCTGCCGCGGGACCTCTCCGCCGGGCAGAGAAAGAGCGCGACCTCGGAAAACTAAACACCGAGCACGATAGCTGGACCAAGCGGCATCTGAGGAGACAATGGGAGCCGGGAGCCGGACAGGGGGCGGGGTCCGAGGCGGGGCCCCGCCAATGATGATAAGGAGCGGGCCTCAGAGGCGGGGCCAAGGGAGAAATTAAGCCAATGTAGTGGGGAAGCTCCGCAGGGGGGCAGAACTCGGCGGAACTAAGGAGGCTGGTGGGGGAGGGGCGTAGCCTTTGTTGGGGGCGTGGCTATCCTATTCGAAAGGCGGGGCCTGGGTGGAACCCAGCCTATGGCAGTTGAGAAGCCAGAGTGAAGGGGCTACAACTAGTCTAGTGCGAAGCAGGGCCAATGGAGGGAGAAATTGGGGGCAGAAGGGGCCGGACCTGGGCGGAGAAAAGCTAAAGCAGGCCGTCTGCGCGCCCGAGCCCACGTGACGGGGCGGCACGCGGAAAAGCTTGTGCCCGCACGAGGCTGCCCGAGCAGCGTGACTGGAACGTGGTGAGCACGAACTCGCGCACGCCCAAGCCTCGCGACAATTACCACCAGTGGGACGGGCCGTTTGAGTACGCGCCTGCGCACAACGTGCCTCGTGCCTTCCCGCGTTTTTCTGGATTCTTCCACCACCGGAGAGAAGAAGCCGGCGCTTGTCCTGGAGGTGGGGTGGCCGCAGAGTCCCGAGGGACCCCAGGCAGTGATCTTTCCTCATCCCTGCCCAACCAGACGTCGCTGTTCCAGGCTCAGACAGTGAGGCTCCTTTTGGACCCGCGAATATGCCCACTCCCAGCCCTGAGAGAGCAACCGCCCTCCTCCCTGCCTCAGTGTTTTTCTCCAGAGAGGCCAGGAACCCCAAGTCCCAGGCCCCAATAGACCGATAATCACTCTTTGCATTGGTTAGGAAGCTCCCCAGCCCACTTACCCCAGGATCTTCTCAGAGATACTATCTTCTGGGAAAATGGAAAATGGGAGTTTGCCTTTACTCCTTCAGCGTTTCTGCCCTGTTCTAATGGCGGCTGCGCCCCCGGATCATTAAGCGCTTCCCATTCCCTTCAGTGTGGAATCTGGCTCCAGCCTGACAATGAAGGAGTGGGTCCTGTTCTGTTTGGGGGGTTTTTATTTGTAACGTGAGCGAGTTGGTCCCCTTGCACCGTGCAATCAACGCTTGCACGCCTGCAGAAAAGAATCTGCTTTAAGCGCCTCTGGGGTGCGTCTTGCAGCCCTGGAGAGCCACCCCCAACCCGCACGCGTGGGGCCGTGGTGTCTTAGGGCATGACTCTTGTCTTTTTTGTGTGTGTGCGCGTCCACACCCCAAACGCGAGTTGCAGAGCAGTCTCCTTAGAAAGAAAGGGCATGATTGGAGCCGAGGGTGGAGATGTGGCGGGTAGAGGCCCTTTCCTCTCTTTCTTCCGCAGCTGGACCAGCATGCCTACGCTGCGGTCCTCCTCCTCCCCAAGCAGTGTGTCCTCCCCGCTGCGGAGAGCAGCAGGAGGTGGACAGAGGGGCTTGTCTGCATCCTCTAGTTCGTCTGTCAATGCACTCTGTGGTGACAGGGACTCGGACCCGACTTCACAGGGGTGAGTGGAGTTGGTGAGAACTTGTTGCGTTGCCTGGCTTTCTCCTGCAGGGTGGGCAGCTTTTCCCTGTCGGCCTGTGACTCCAAGAAAACGTAAGAGAAGCTTACTGGTTCAGAACAGTGACCTTTTCCAGCTCTGCTGGCTGTTTTTGTTTTTCGTTTTGGGTTTTTATCTCTTTCCTGCCTTGCATGTTGTAGGCACCAAAAATAATACATCTTCTTCTAAATCCACCATTCAGGTCACCCAAACCTTTCTTGAATACGTTTGTATATTAAGTATTTATACCTCTGTCGGCATGGGGAGGTGGGGGAAGGAGAATTCTTTGTTTCCTAAAAGTAGTATATACTTGTTAGTTGGTGTGTGATGTTGCTTTATTTGGGGATTTTATAAACATATTGGTCTATCCTTATGTATGAACTTTGAGAAGGTTGTAGTACTATATCTTTTATTTTTCCAGGAAAAAATAACCTCATACAAGATCTGATTTATCTCCTGGTTATTTTTTTTAAAAAGATTTTATTTATTCGACAGAGATAGAGACAGCCAGCGAGAGAGGGAACACAAGCAGGGGGAGTGGGAGAGGAAGAAGCAGGCTCATAGCAGAAGAGCCTGATGTGGGGCTCAATCCCATAACGCTGGGATCACGCCCTGAGCTGAAGGCAGACGCTTAACCGCTGTGCCACCCAGGCGCCCCTATCTCCTGGTTATTTTTTAATTGGCTTCTTCTGAACCCTATCAGTGCTACTGTTGGGGACCAGATTTTACCTATGTTATAAATTTAACTCTAATCAATAACACTTGTGAACTTGTTTCAAGAGGTGAAATTCAACTCGAGGCATATACTAATCTCCAGTTTATGTATGAGTAATGTGTGATTTCCCAAGCCATGCTGATTTTTCTCCATGGCAGTGTTCCCTCTCTCTGCTTAAGTGAATATTGTTTGATTTTTTATTCAGAGACAATATTAGGAAAGGGTTGTCCTTTACCCACTCGTTTTCATTTTTCATCTTCACTGCTTTCTTCAAGTGAAAGTTTTCCTTTTAAGATTTTGTCTCTTAAACCTCTTCTTTAAAAAAATCTGAATATATTTTTCTTGTGGGGAAGGGGCTACAGTTACAGACAAAGAAATTATAGTTCATTTGCCGTTTTATATGGAGGGACTGCGGTGGTGTATCTAAGGAGAACCACACTCCCTTATAGGGATAGTGGTTCTTTGTCAGCTGATGAAGGCAGTGACTTTGAAGATAGCCTGAGACGCAGCGTGAAGAAGAGAGCAGCAAAACGACCACTCAAAACAACCCCGGTGAGTCAGTTTTGTTTTGAACCTAGTCTGGGAAGCAGCAAAAACAAACCAAACCAAAACAAAACAAAAACTTAGAAAAGACTCATGTCATATGTTTGGTGAAAGGAAAAAATTTAGAGAGTGTTAAGGGACAAGAAGTAGAAAGAAGGCAAATTTTGAAGAGAAAATAAGAGAATTGAGAGAGATGAAAAAGAGTGGACTTAAGGGACTTTTTAAAAGGAGAAAAAGTTAGAAATAATAAAGTTCACGATGTAAGAATCAGTTATTTCAGATCTCAGTCATTCAAATTCTATGAAATTGGCAGTTTAAGCCTGCTTGTGTGACAATGATGAGACTGTTAATATCACTTTGACCTTTTAAAAATATTTCTGCTCTCTTTATATTTATTAGGTGGCAAAACATCCAAAGAAGGGGTCCCGAATGGTACGTGGTCGTGGCCAGAAAGACTCAGAGCTACCAGCCAGTGATCTCTTTGATGCTGTGAAAGCTGCCAAAAGTGACATGCAGGTAAAACAGTGTCTCACTCTTTGTTTCTTGATAACATCTTACCTGTTGTAGAAAGATAAGGACAAATGTTTACAAAATTGATTTAACATGGATGATGTAGGGAGTATACCTTATATAAGGAAAAAGAGATAAGACCATGGAGTGAATCCTTGGAATGATGTAAGGGAGACCTTGGATGTGAGAGAGTGCTCCTTTCCTAAAAGTATCACAGAACAGGATAGATCTTATTTTTTTTAAATCGGGATGGAGGAGGCAAGCAGTGGCATTGGATAATCTAGAGAGAAATCACGAGTGTAGGTCGCAACTTGTTCAGCCTTGTCACTTTTTAGTTCCACTTTAACAGTTAACCTAATTCTTTCCCCCCCCTGCAATTTCCCCCCATATTTTATTGTAATTCTGTTATCATCTAAAAGTGTAGAAGGCTAATATATAGTTTTAAAATTTTTTGAACAATCGCCCAGATCTCTAGTCTCAGCTTAAGAAACATTAATAGTGCCATAATATATCTTCTCTCCATCCAGCCCGTGCAGCCCCTCACCACCCAGAAATAACCACTAGAGTAAATTTTCTGTTAATCATTCCATTGTCTTTATGCTTTTGTCACCAGTGAATATGTTCTTTAAATGAACCATTTTTGTATAGTTTTCTGTGACTTATTTCGATTATTTGAGATGTAGTCATATTGATGTATAATGTAGATATTTATAGTTTCTAGAACAGTTTTAGATTTTCACACATAAGTTTTCCTATTTATATTTTTGATTGATTTCTAATTTGATTGCATTATAGTCAGAAAATGTGGTCTTTGAAACTTACAGAGACTAGCTTTATGACTTAGCATTTAGTTCATTTCCTAAACTATTTCACATGTGCTCAAAGAAGGTGTGTGTTCTTCAGCTGTTGGATAGAGTGCTCTCTTGGGTGAGATCAGAAGTGTTATGTGATGAAACTTTGATATTTCTGCTAGGTTTTGGGGGTTTTTGGTTTTGGTCTGGTATGTCAATTACAGAGAGATGTATTAAAATCCACAAAGATGATCTTTTTAGTTACTACTCTGTATTCGTGCCTATCTTTGCCTTAAGTATTTTGAGCATTTGTTGCCTAGTAAATCGAACCTTTGTTATATATTGTCATTTTTTATATTTTAAGACAAAAAATTGTTGGTTTTTATTACATTTACGTTATTTTTATTTTTATTTTTTTTTAAAGATTTTATTAATTTATTTGACAGAGATAGAGACAGCCAGCGAGAGAGGGAACACAAGCAGAGGAAGTGGGAGAGAAAGAAGCAGGCTCATAACGGAGGAGCCTGATGTGGGGCTCGATCCCATAACGCCGGGATCACGCCCTGAGCCGAAGGCAGACGCCCAACCGCTGTGCCACCCAGGCGCCCCTAGTTTTATTTTTAGTTAGCATTTGCATAATACCTTTTTCTATCCTTTTATTTTTTTTTCTCTAAGACTTTATTTTTAAGTAGTCTCTCCACCCCACCTGGGGATCAAATTCACAACCCTGAAATCAAGAGTCCCGTGCTCTACTGACTGAGTCAGCCCGGTGCCCCTCCTTTTATCTTTTTACCTTCAATCTTTCTATGTTTGGAGTCTGTCTCCTGTGTGTAGCTTATATCTAGATTATGTTCTTTAATCCATTCTGTTAATCTCTCCTTTAACAGGAGAGTTTGATTCATTTACATTTATTGTCACTATTGATACATATAAATTTATTTCTGTCATTTAATGTGCTTCTACTTTATATTATCTTTTTTGTTTCTTTTTCTCCTCTTTGCTTGCTTTTGGATATCTGCCTTCCTTTTTTTAAGATTTTATTTATGGAGAGCGAGAGACTGAGCATGAGTGAGCAGGGAGGGGCAGAGAGAGGGAGAAGCAGACTCCCCACTGAACAGGGAGCCCGATGGGGGCTCTGTCCCAGGACCCTGGGATCATGACCTGAGCCAAAGGCAGATGCTTCACAGACTGAGGCACCCAGGTCCCCCTGGATTTCTGTCTTCTATAAGGACCTAAGCACACTTTAATTCTTATTGCCTCTTCCAGTTTTCATATTGTCTTGTAATGTTTGATTACATCTATTTCCCTTCTTCCAACAAATTAAACATTACTGTTTTATACAATGTTTGTATTTACTTGCATTTTTATTATTTGGCTTATTATTGCTTCTCAAATCTTCCATACAAATTCACTCGTTCAGTTTATTCTTTAAAATTTTCTTTAGGTAGAGTTTATTAACATGAAATGCTTTTGTTTGTATGAAATGTCTTTTACTCTTTTTCTTGAAAGGTTATTGAAAGGTCTTGAAAGGGTATAGAATTCTAAGATGATATTTTTCTCTCTCTCGGCACATTGAAAAGATTATTCCACTGCCTTCTAACTTCTCTTGTTGCTGCTGAAGGTCAGCTGTCAGTCTAAGTTAGCGCTAATACAACACTTTGTAATGATGGATATGCTATGTATCATCATTTAGTATAGTATCCACTAGCAACATGTGAATACTGAGTACTTCAAATGTGACTGGTGTGACTGAGGAACTGGATTTTTATTTTTTATTTGATTTAGTTTTAAGAGCCATATATGGCTAGGGGCTGATGTATTTGTGCAGATCTATTCTATAAATTGTTTTGTTTGTGTTACTTGCAAATCCTCTTTAAGTGATCTCTTTTTGCCTTGTTCTTGAGACTTATTTTGCTTTTGTGTTCTAATGTTTTATAGAATGCTTTAAGATGTAAATTTCCTTTTTATTTGTCATGTTTGAAATCTTTTGGCTTCCAGGGTCTGAAGATTGGTGTCTTTCAACTGTGGAAAATTCTTTTCAGATATTGCCTCTTTGTCATTCCAGTATCTTCTGCAATTCAATTAGACATCAATTAGAACTTCTCACTCTATTTTCTATGTGTCTTAATAGCTCTATCAGTATTTCTGACAGTCTCTCCAGGCTGAATTTTGGGTAATTTCTTTGATTTAATCTTCGAGTTCACTCATCTTTTGTTTTACTGTGTCCAATCGGCTTTTAATCCGTTTGTTGAAGTTTAAATTTTATTATATTTTTCTATAGATTTTTTGGGCCCTTTTTCAAAATTGATTATTCTTTGCTTCTGCTTTAAAACTTCTCTTTTATTTCTTTATTTATAGCATGATTTATAATCTGTAATAACTTTAATATTTGAAGTCTGTGAATACAGTTGTTTTTTTCTGCTAATTCCTATTTTTACTGCCTTATTTCTTTACTAAGTTTCACTGAGAGCTGCTCATTTTTCTTGGAGCTCTGTATGTTGGAATTCTTTGGGCCCTGGGTTACAGGTGGGTTTTTAAGAGTGCGATCTGCATTTGCATCTGGTAGTTGACAGGCGACACCCCAGAATCACTTTGAATTAAATTCTCTGATTGAAAGTATTTTTTTTAAAGATTTTATTTATTTATTTGACAGAGATAGAGACAGCTAGCGAGAGAGGGAACACAAGCAGGGGGGAGTGGGAGAGGAAGAAGCAGGCTCATAGCGGAGGAGCCTGATGTGGGGCTCGATCCCATAACTCTGGGATCACACCCTGAGCCGAAGGCAGACGCTTAACCGCTGTGCCACCCAGGTGCCCCAGCAATACATTTAAAAGATGTTTTTTGTATTTTAATCAGAAGTGTAGCTGTTTCAGTTGGGACAATCATATAGGATTTTCATTTTGTCATATTGCCAGAAATAGAAATCATCCACCTTGTTTTCCTAGTCTTTGGTGGATGAGTGGCTGGATAGCTACAAGCAAGACCAGGATGCAGGATTCCTGGAGCTCATTAACTTTTTCATCCGATCTTGTGGATGTAAAGGTGAGGAAACTCCTACCCCTTTGTAATCCCTAGCCTTTTACTCCTATGTTATGAAACTTTTGCTACATTTAGATGAGTAGGACTAGTTATTTTCTAAATAAAGGGAGAAAGTAAAGCATAAGTTTCACTGATTCGATTACATTATAGATTGGTAAATAGGTAAGTGATCCAGTTAGGGAGCTATATTGGTTTGGAGCTAAGATCCTTTGGGGAAAAATAACTAATCATACTAATGTGATGAAGGTGATATTCTCAAATTTGAAAATAGACCATTAGACATCTTTTAGTCTTCCTTTCTCTAGATGAAATAATCTTTTATTATTTATTTCTTAGCCATTTCCTTCCATATTTCTCCACTGAGGCTATGGGCTCCCAGATCCCCAGAGGTCATGACCTCATTTACTGGGGCAAGATAATCTCAGGCAGGTTGTATTATAACAATCCAGAATTGGTGTAGTTTTATTGCTTTTTTGTGTTTTTGTTTTTGTTTTTTTTAAAGTAGGCTCCACGCCCAATGTGGGGCTTGAACTCAGTATCTTGAGATCAAGAGACATGCTTTACTGACTGAGCCAACTGGATGACCCTGTTTGGATTTTTTTTAAAAACCATTGTTTTCCATTGCTTTTGATTGTTTGATTCCTTTGGGTTTTCTAGAGACTTGCATTATAGCAGATACACAGTTGGATGGTTGGATGGTAGCAGGTTTATGACTAGGATTCAGGTCTTCTGATTCCCCACCTAAGCTCTTTTCAGTATATTCCAAAGCTCATCTTCAGGTGTATGTGCAAATGGTCACAAAAATGTTATTTTTCTCTTAAGTACCTCATCTCCTCCATTCCTCAGGCAATGTGACCCCCGAGATGTTCAAGAAGATGTCCAACTCAGAGATCATCCGGCACCTAACAGAGCAGTTTAATGAGGTGGAGGAAGACAATCAGGACCCTCCTGCCACTCTGATTTCAAAATACAAGGCCCATTATTCCCCTCTTTCTGATTTTGGGAAATAGGATAGCTTTTGGAAGGAGTTTAATTTCTTGGGGGCAAAAGGGACCCATAGATGTTATCTGAATATGCCTCTAGAGTTGAGAATTGCAGGAATGAGGTATACCAGAGATACATTTTTTACTATACAATTAGGTTTTGACATCCCGAGTCTGTATGGCTTCATAGACTTGATAATACTTTTCTCATCCTTTTCATAAATCTACAGGACTCAGGAGACTATCCCCTGATAGCACCAGGTCCATCCTGGAAGAAGTTCCAGGGCAGTTTCTGTGAATTTGTAAAGACCTTGGTCTATCAGTGCCAGTATAGCCTTCTCTATGATGGCTTTCCTATGGACAACCTCATCTCCCTGCTCACGGGCCTCTCAGACTCCCAAGTCCGTGCCTTCCGTCACACTAGCACCCTGGCGGGTGAGCACTCACTTTTACTCTATGAATGTTCTCTGGGGGATTTCCCATTCTTTGGTCCTGGATGTTCTTACCTCTGTCTTAGCTCTTTACTTCTTCAAGGGCAGGCTTCTTACCCTCAACTTCAATCAAGTTTCTCACTAGTGGTATTGTAGAAAAGGGTAGATTACAGTGACAGTTTTTAGCCTTAACTTGTTTCTCATAGCTCACCTGCTGGGAATATGCTGAGGAAGCCCAAAAGAGGGGGGGGAAATGTCCACTCCTGAACAATCAGCCTTCAGATGTTAGGGTCACCCTGCTCTAGCTTTTCATTTTTACTGTCCGCCCTTTCTCTTGCTTTTCTCTTCTATTTTTTGGTGGCAGTGGTGGCAGCAGCCATGGTAGGTTTCCCCCAACTGGCCTACTTCCTGCTTCCTCCTCCTCTTCCCACTGAAACCACAGGAAGCTTTTTTATTTCTTTTTTGAATCTATTCTCCATCCTCTGACCTAAGTAATAATTCCCTTTTCTTGTTTTTCCTGGCTCAAAGCCATGAAGCTAATGACCTCCCTGGTAAGAGTTGCCCTTCAGCTGAGTCTGCACAAAGACAATAATCAGCGACAGTATGAGGCTGAACGAAATAAGAGGCCAGGACAGAGAGCACCTGAGCGGCTGGAGAGCCTGTCGGAGAAACGCAAAGAAGTAAGAAGTGTTCCCTGCTCCTTCCCTCCCTTTCTCCCAGCTTCCGTTCACTGCTGCTGCAGCCCATCTTAGCAGTGCCTGAGCACTTCTCTTTGGTAAGACACAGGCCCCCACGCAACCTTTCAGGTCACAAACAGTGAAGTCTAACGGTCTTAATAGACCCATCCTGTCAGAGGTCATTGTGTGCTTATTTTGTTTCTGGAATGTGAGTATAATGAATTATTTCTAACTTAGAGTAAACTTTAGAGTTCTTCGTAATTCCACTTTTGCTTAGTTTCCGTTGTCTACATTCATTATCAGAAATGTGTTTAAGTGTTGTGCTTGCATCTTATGCAGGGAGTTAATTTTTGACCTGGTCAAGTATATAGTCTGTAGGTCACCGCAGGAGTACTAACGGCCAACCACTGACAAGGGAGGCCAACTGTTCAAGGACTGGAAAGTGATAGGCTTTTTTTCCAGTCACTCCTGGGTTTCAGTTCTGTCCCAGTTACCTAGTTTCATGGCCATATGTAACCTCTAAGCTTCCATTTCCTTTTCTTTAAAAAGAGGATAATTCTACCATTTTATGAAGATTAAATAAGATGGTGAGTGAATTGCTTAGTCTGGCACATAGTAGGATATGCTTTATTGCTTTATTGCCTTTCAAACGTAGACTACCAGAGGATGTAAGCCCTAACAAAATCTTTTACATCTATTAAACCTTTAAACAGCAATGTCTGTCACGAGACACTGATTTCCCCCTACTCTCCCGTAGTGTCTGAGACTCCCTGAGCACGAGGTTGACGGGACTCCCCATGTCTCACTGCACCAACTGACTGTTTTCCCACCCCTCACCAAGGTCTCTTCCATGATAAACCTTCTTTCCTCGCTCTCTTTTACTATCTTCAATGTCTGTATGATCTTAAACCTTATGTACGTAAGGTTTGTCTCAGGCTTTAAATTGAGTCTACCACCGTGACTCTTTATTTGACCTGTCTTAGGCTCTTGCTTTATCGGGTATTATTTCTCTTCGATTCTTATTTTTTTTATTTTTTATGAGGTTTTATTTATTTGAGAGAGAGAGGGGGGAGGGGGAGGGGCAGAGGGAGAAGCAGACTCCCCGCTGAGTAAGGAGCCCAGGCCCTGGGATCGTGTCCTGAGCTGAAGGCAGCCACCCAACCGACTGAGCCACGTAGGCGCCCTTGGTTTTGGTTTTTACTCTCTCCCTCCCCACTGTTTTCTGTTCTTCATGTATAAGTGCTTGTAGGCCCTTGATCTTCCCTTTATTCTTCTTCTCTATGAACTACTCTATCTCTGCCCTTCCTTTTAGTATTTCCTTACTTCCTTAATTTCCAACTGAATCCTTTTTGCTACCTAGCTTTTCTTTGAAATTATTCTCTCCAAACCAGTGACACCCTAATCCCTGTGGTCAGTGGCCTTTTCTCAATCTCCTTTTTCCAAACTTCTGTAGAATTTGGTACTGATGACACACCTTTCCTCCTTCCCTCCATCCCTCTTTTTCCTTTTCTTCACTTCTTATTTTTATTTATTTTTAAAGATTTTATTTGACAGAGAGCGTGTGCGAGCAAGCACACCAGCAGGGGGAGCGGCAGACAGAGGGAGAGGGAGAAGCAGACTCCCCACCGAGCAGGGAGCCTGATGCAGGGCTGGATCCCAGGACCCTGGGATCACTACCTGAGCAGAAGGCAGAGGCTTAACTGACTGAGCCAACCCTTTTCTTCTTATTTGAGAGAGAGCGTGCATGTGGGGGGGGGGTGGCAAGGGGGGAGGGGGAGAGGGAGAATCCTCTAGCAGACTCCCTGCTGAGCACAGAGCCTGTTGCAGGGCTCTATCCCAGGATCCTGAGATCCTGACCTGAGCCAGATCAAGAGCCATCCACTTAACCTGACTGAGACATCCAGGCGCCCCTTCCTTTTCTTTACACTCTGAGAAGTAGAGACACTGGTGGAATGAACACTGTATACAAGTTATGTAGATTTAACAACTAATATTTCACCATATTTGCCTCCTCTGTGTTTTGTATGTTTTATAGTAAATTATAAACATACTGGTATTTCCACCTTAAGACTTCAAATATGTACTCTACAAAATATGAAAAATTCATCTAAAAAATTATTCCCGTATTAACCCAATACCATTTTTACATTCAAAAATATTCCTTAATATTTTCTAACCCCAATTCATATTTAAATGTCCCTGTGTGTCCACAAAATGGCTTTTATAGTTGATTAATTCCAACCAGGATTTAATTAAGGATTGTGAACTGTGTTTGTTGTATTAAGCTTCTCTTAATTTTATATAGAACTTCTGCCTCCCCCATTTCCCCCCAAGTGTGTTGATTTATTGGAGAGGTAGGCTCAGTTGTCTTAAAGAATGTTTTCTTATAATTCTGCTTCCTTGTTGTTCTTGTAATTCTCCTTATCATTCTGCTTCCTTGATATTTATCATTCATTTAATCCAGGGTTTCTCGGCGACGGCACTATGAACATGGGGGTTGTCTTGCCATTGCAGGATGTTCAACAGCATCCCTGGCCTCTATCCACTAGATGGCAGTAGTACCCCCTCCCAGGAGTGACTATCGAAAACGTTTTAAGAAGTTGATAAATCTCTCCCGAGGGGCTCCTAGTTGAGAACCACTGGTCTAATCTCTTCCCTCTTTTTTTGCTAGTTCTACTTTTTCTGTCAAACTGCATTTATTAAAAACTCGTTTTCTCAATTGTTGTTAGTCAAAAACGTATATAACTACCAGCTAGCTCCTCTAAATAGTCAAAGATAGCCAGAATAACCAGACCCAGAGGGGATATTTTTTACAAAAACACAAAGAAACCTCTGAGGCATTAGTTGACCATGTAGCTGCTTCTAGAATTAGAAGGTTTTCAGGGGTTCAGACTGTGTCCGGTAATAAATAGGAAGTAGATGGAAGTCATACTTTACTATACTTTTGTAGCCTTATGCCAGTGGGGCACAAGAAAGATTGACTTTTTCCTCCCTGTCCTCCAGCTCCAAGAGCATCAAGAGGAGATTGAGGGGATGATGAATGCCCTCTTCAGGGGTGTCTTTGTGCATCGGTACAGGTGAGCGAATAGGCTCCGCTCTTTGAAGCAGCTGTCGTTGGTTACAGAATCTGTAAAAGTAGCAAGGCCCCCCACCTGACCTGGTTATTTGGCGAGTCCTAGCGCTAATGCAGCTGGAGCAAAAACTTTGACAACATATGTTTGAATTAGTAAGGTTTCATTCATTCCCAACTACAAAGGCTCTTGTAAGCTCTTTTGGGAGAGAAAATAAGAGAATAAGGCATTGTTGATATTATTCTCCAGCTTTGCAGAGGACCTTCCCATCCCCATCTTCCTGGGGCTGGAGACCTGAGAGGGCAAGAGCAAAGAGCCAAAAGGCAGGGCTTTCCTGAGGGTGTGCAACTTGGCAGCCTTTTCCTAGCCCAGCTTGCTGTGTCACTGCCAAAGGCAGGGGAGTTTTACGCTGTTTAAAAGAACTGGTGGAGTTAAAAATAGCATCCATGTTTTTTTCCTCACTCTTAACTAGATTTCAACCTCTGCCTTTCGAGAACTCTTCAGCTGATTTAATCTTTTCTTCAAGTGGAAGTTTGGCCAATGTTTAACTTCTAAAATCAGTTTTTTTTTTAAAGATTTTATTTATTTATGCGACAGAGATAGAGACAGCCAGCGAGAGAGGGAACACAAGCAGGGGGACTAGGAGAGGAAGAAGCAGGCTCATAGCGGAAGAGCCTGATGTGGGGCTCGATCCCATAATGCCGGGATCACGCCCTGAGCCGAAGGCAGATGCTTAACCGCTGTGCCACCCAGGCGCCCCCCAAAATCAGTTTTAAAAGGGGCAAGGAGGGGGCGCCTGGGTGGCACAGCGGTTGGGCGTCTGCCTTCGGCTCAGGGCGTGATCCTGGTGTTGTGGGATCGAGCCCCACATCAGGCTCCTCTGCTATGAGCCTGCTTCTTCCTCTCCCACTCCCTGCTTGTGTTCCCTCTCTCGCTGGCTGTCTCTATCTCTGTCGAATAAATAAATAAAATCTTTAAAAAAAAAAAAAAGGGGGCAAGGAGGATACGCTCAATAGTTTTATGTACTATTACAGAAAGAAAATGTTTACTTTTTGTGTATTTATGTTAGGAGGAGGAGACGAAAGGCATGGGGCATGGTATTTAGTGAAGAAAATAGATTCTTCTATGGCAGCAAGATGTGTGGGAGGATGGAAAGTGAGTTTGGAAAGAAGGTGATAGGGGGTCAGTTTCTTTCTCTCTGCCTAGGGATGTCCTTCCTGAGATCCGTGCTATCTGCATTGAGGAGATCGGGTCTTGGATGCAAAGCTACAGCACATCTTTCCTCACTGACAGCTATTTGAAATATATTGGCTGGACCCTGCATGATAAGGTGTGTGTTGAAGTCTCTTTTCTCCTGTTCCCCTCACCCTCTTCCCTGCCCTAAGACACTGCAGCTTTTCCTGGTTCTGCCATTTGGAAACTTCACTAGTGATCAGCCCATCAAGGAAGGCAATGAACCTCAAAACTCCCTAGTATTGGGGAGGGTAGGATAAGGCAGAAGAGAGAAGGCTACGTCCAGGAGATGGAACACCTCAAAACCAGAGTAGAGAGAGAAAGACTTCCTAGGAAAAAGCAAGAAAGCTAGGAAAAGCAAGAAATGGATTGGTAAGACAAGTGCTAGGGTGGTAGCCAAAAGATCCTTTTTATTATGATTGTTAGATTCCGCTGTAATCCTTTTGTTATCTCTGAGTCGTCCCAAAGTACTCAGCATGCAGGACACCAAGGCCCAGAAAGAGTCATCTGCTAAAGGGGTATGAAGGCCCAGTGGGGGTTGTTGAATAGCGAATAGTCAGTCATATTTCCATTTTCCTCAATAGCATCGAGAAGTCCGTCTGAAGTGCCTGAAGGCTCTAAAAGGGCTGTACAGCAGCCGGGAGTTGACTGCCCGCCTGGAGCTCTTTACCAGCCGCTTCAAGGTGAAATTGGGAACAGTACTCCCGGGCCTCGCTCTTCCTCGTGGTTCCCACTTCCCTGCCGCATCTTTCCATTCCTGTTGCTCTTCTGTATCTGTAGCTATCCCAGTCTCTGCCTCCACGCCTTCTCTTTAGGAATCTCTCAAATTCTATGACAGCGTGATGTTTGGGGATGGGTACAATGAGGTATTGAGTGATGTGCTCTTTCCTTACAGGACCGGATGGTTTCCATGGTCATGGACCGAGAGTATGATGTGGCGGTGGAGGCCGTCAAGTTATTAATACTTATCCTGAAGTGAGTCCTGGGGAATGGGAAGGCACGCATCTCAGAGTTTGACCTTTCCAACATTTGACAGGCCCTTCCGGAGTCCTATCCCTCCACCTATCATAAGTTGACTCTTCCTTATGTGTGAGTTGAAAGACAGAGGTCATTCCTGAGCTGCAGGATCTCTGGGGAAATTTCCTATTTTCTCTAACTCTCTATACTCCACTGTCTTCCACTCGTCATTTAAAAGTTCTTTGTCAGTTAATCCTCATTGCTTTTTTTTTTTTCTTTTTGGCTCGTCTTTTGGATTGTTCCAAATTCTCATTTGCCTCTTTCTATTTCTAGCCCTGGTTGTGCTAGAGGACAACATTCATATCCACCTGCTTTTTATTCTTTTGTCACGGCAGGAACATGGAAGGTGTGCTGACAGATGCAGACTGTGAGAGCGTCTACCCTGTTGTGTACGCCTCTAACCGAGCCCTGGCGTCTGCTGCAGGGGAATTTCTGTACTGGAAGTGAGTAGGGGCCTCTCATTTGTTCCGAGGATGCTATCCTCTGTTTTCTTTCCTGCATCTGCTGCTGCTCTTCCCAGGGACCACCCAGCATACCCATTAAAGTCTGTTTTGGTGTTTCCTTCCCCTTCTCAACTCCTTGAGGCTTTCCCTGGCTCTGCACCTCTTTCCCTTATTCCTTTCTTCCATCATGATTGTTCCACTACTCATTTGCTCCCTCGTGTGGCCCTTTCCCCATGTTCATTCTACCAGGCTCTTCTACCCTGAGTGTGAGACTAGGACAGGGGGTGGGAGACAGCGACGCCGAAGCCCACGCGCCCAGAGGACTTTTTTCCACCTTCTGCTGTCCTTCTTTGTGGAGAGTGAGGTGACGTATGGGAAGGAGTTATTTGGCTGTTGTACATGAGACCTGCTGGTGGAAAAGGATGGGAGCTGACTGCAGGAAGGAAAGACATGGTTTATCAGTATTTACCAGAATTTTCTAACATGGCTTCAATAACTTAACATGTACCCTTTTTCAAATGATATTTATCATTTGCAATGACATGGGTGGAACTAGAGGGTATTAAGCGAAATAAGTCAATCGGAGAAAGATAATTATATGATTTCACTCATGTGGAACTTAAGAAACAAAACAGGAGGATAGGGGAAGGGAGGGTAGACAAAATAAGATGAAATCAGAGAGGGAGACAAACCATAAGAGACTCTTAACTATAGGAAACAAACTGAGGGTTGCTGGAGGGGAGGTGGGTGGGGGGATGGGGTAACTGGGTGATGGGAATTAAGGAGGACACTTGATGTAGTGAGGACTGGGTGTCATATGCAACTGATGAATCACTAAATTCCATCTCTGAAACTAATGATACACTATATGTTAACTAATTGAATTTAAATAAAATTTTTTTAAAAACTGAAAAAATCACACCTTCTTCCACAGCTCCATGACCATGCTGCTTACTTAGTAGACAGCCTGTGGGACTGTGCAGGGTCTCAGCTGAAGGACTGGGAGAGTCTGACAAGCCTGCTGCTGGAGAAGGACCAGAGTGCGTGCCGTGCGATAACCGGAGGAGGGGACTTTTCACCTCCTAGTAGGAAACCAGGAGTCTTACAAAGGCAGAGGTGTCATGGGCAGTGGGGAAGTTGGAGTGACTTGGAGATGGAGGGTGGCTAATTTGTGCTTCTGTGTTTTTCATCCTCCTGCCAACTAGACTTGGGCGATGTGCAGGAGAGCACACTGATAGAAATCCTTGTGTCCAGCGTTCGACAAGCTTCAGAGGGTCACCCGCCTGTGGGGCGGATCACTGGGAGGAAGGTATGGCATGAAGGGTGGGTGGGTTGGTTAGCAATATTAAATCCAGATAGGCATTGTCCATCTTTATCTTCAAGTGTTGGGTTAGGGTGCCCCTTCTCCGGCCCTCAAAGATTTCCCTTTCTAGAAAAAGAGATCTGAAGGAGCTGCCAAATGAATTCTCTCTTCCTTCCTGGGCAGATAAGATCATGGGAAAGAGGGATACACAACCACACCCTCTGGACCCACTGTTTTTCTACATCTTTCCCTCCACCCCCCAAATGACTAATTACAGGGCTTAACCCCAAAAGAGCGGAAGATCCAAGCCGATGACAAGGTGAAGCTGACAGAGCACCTCATCCCCCTGCTCCCCCAGCTCCTGGCCAAGGTAGAGGTGCCCCAGCGTTCAGTATCTGGGAAGGAGCGGTGAATGGAGACGGCCTCCAGTGAGGACTGGGAGTAGGGCTTAGCATGTACGAGGGACTAAGTAGTTCTGCTCAATCCCTGTAGTTCTCAGCTGACGCGGAGAAGGTTGCTCCCCTGCTCCAGCTTCTCAACTACTTTGACCTCAGCATCTACTGCACTAGGCGCTTGGAGAAGGTGAGGCGAGAGGAAAACATAGTTCTTGCACCGTGATGCTTCCTTGCTAGGGCTGGAGGTTCCACTGCCAAGATCTGGTTCTTCTCAAGAACACAGGTTCCAGAAAAATCAGTAAGCCTTCCCTTTCATAGGCATCTTATCTTTGAAGTTTAATGCTTTCAACCATATTTTTTTTTATCTCCCCCAGCTCTCCGCCCCTCCAGAAGACTTGCCCCCCCCTTGCTCCCCCACAACACTGTCTTCTCTCGCCTCTCTTTCTGTCAGCATCTGGAGCTGTTCTTACAGCAACTCCAGGAGGTGGTGGTGAAGCACGCGGAGCCCGCGGTGCTTGAGGCGGGTGCTCATGCCCTCTATCTGCTCTGTAGTCCTGAGTTCACGTTCTTTGGCCGGGTAGACTTTGCCCGCAGCCAGCTGGTGGACCTGCTGACTGACCGCTTCCAGCAGGAACTTGAAGAGCTGCTGCAGGTAGGAACTGGAGCTGAAAGATGGGACACGCCAAGCTTGGGTCAGAGAAGGCCACGAGGTGGGGAACGTGGATCTGTGAATTCTCTGGGAAATCCCACTGTGGATCTTCTCTCTTCCTCAGTCATCCTTCCTAGACGAGGATGAGGTCTACAGTCTGGCCGCCACTCTGAAGCGCCTCTCGGCCTTCTACAAGTGAGCAGCTCCCCCTATTCCTTCTCCTGTTTCTGCTGGCGTCTGCGGCGTTGATTCCTCCGGTTCTCTTCTTGCGTAATGTTTCCCTTTCTTCCCCAAAGTGCTCATGACCTGAGTCGCTGGGAGCTCTATGAGCCATGCTACCAGCTCCTCCGGAAGGCTGTGGACACAGGAGAGGTTCCTCACCAGGCAAGTAGATGAGTCCGAGATGAGGCAGAGAGGTTTTTAAGGGCTCTGTGTTCTAGGTGGCCCACTACCCCAGGCAGTTCCAGTCCCGGAGGTGTGCGGTAGACACGAGAGGAAAGTCATGTACATGTTGTTCCCTGCATTCCACTCTAGAAGGTGAACTGTACTTTCCAGTGCCTGAAAGAAGCCAGCCTCTCTGGTTTCCTGGGAGTGAAGGATAGCGTTGAGGGATTCTAGGAGATGACAGACAAATAAGGGAGAGGTGGCCTGCCTGTCCAAGACAGAATTCTCTGAAGATTGTCCAGAATCAGTTCTTTATCCCCCCAGAGAAGGAATGAGGTGCCCCCAATCTCATTTTCTCTCTCCGCTGCTTTTGTTTCTCTTCACTGCTTTGGGTATGTGTTGCCTCTTTGTCTTTCCCTTTCCTCCTCCCTCCCTGTCTGCTCCTCTCTCTCTTCTGATCATCCATCTTTGTAACGTTTGGTTGTCACAGGTGATCCTGCCAGCCTTGACTCTTGTCTATTTTTCCATCCTCTGGACACTAACCCACCTTTCTGGATCAGAGGCTTCCCAGGTGAATATGAGTCTGAGAAGGGAGAATGGGAATGGAGGAGCCTGTGTCTCCGTTCCTCCTGCTTAAGCTGCTGTCTCCACAGGAGCAGCTGTTGAGTTTGAAGGACAGGATGGTGGCCTTCTGTGAACTCTGCCAGAGCTGCCTCTCGGATATGGATTCTAACATCCAGGAGCAGGTTGGCATGTACTCGGGTGGGAGCAAGGAGGCATGCCTCTCCCTGTGGTCCGAGGAAACCTTGTTCTAAGGGGAAGTAAACTGTGTGATTTCTGTCTTGATCAATATCCTGTCCTTTTCAAGCATTTTTTTTCCCCCAACAGGCTTTTGTCTTACTAAGTGATCTACTTCTCATCTTCAGCCCTCAGATGATTGTAGGGGGTCGAGATTTCCTTAGACCCCTTGTCTTTCTTCCTGAAGCCACTCTCCAGTCTGAACTAGCCAGCTTCCTCATGGACCACGTCTTCATCCAGCCTGGAGAACTGGGCAGTGGTACAGGAACTCTATACCTGGGGCTCAGGAGGGGTCTGGGGCTTGGGCCTGCCTCAGGCATTTAAGGGCAGGAGTCCGAAATCTGTGGTTCTGATATTTCCATTCTGCATTTGCTGTGAGCCAGGTCATTCCCAGGAGGACCATTTACAGATCGAGCAGCTGCACCAGCGGCGCCGCCTCCTGGCTGGGTTCTGCAAGCTCTTGCTTTATGGGGTCCTGGAGATGGATGCGGCCTCTGACGTTTTCAAACACTATAACAAGGTGCAGGGAGTGACGTCAGGCTGAGCGCAGCCGGGACTTCAGACACTGGAGCACTCCGGGAGGGAGGGTGGGGGAGGTGGCAGTATCAGGTTTGAAGGAAAAGTGGAAGAAGGCAACAGGAGTTTGGAATAAAGGGACAAAGAAGAGTCAGTAGTGAATAATCACGGGGAGAAAGCTGTTAGGAGGAAATTCTTTGGAAAGAAAATCTTTTTTCCATCCAGAATCTTTTTTTTTTTTTTCCTGTGAATGCAGTCTCCATAAACTGGGGTGTAATAGAAGAAGAAAACAAGAATGGAAGGGGGATCATCCTTACAAGATATCTAGAGGTGTACCCCAGTTCCCTGACTGCCCATCGTATTGATTCCTGCTCGTTTTGAGCACCTGCTCTGGGCCAGATACCATTCCAGGCAGCAGTGGAGCTTCCGTTCTAGCGGGAGAGGCAAACAGTGAAGGCTTCAGTGCTGCAAAGAGAGCGGACAGTGGCTAGCTTATTACTCTTCTTCCCCCAAAAAATGGGCTCAGGGCAGAGTTTCTTATTTTTTTGTCTAAACTTTGACATCTTTGGGCCCAGACCTGTTGGCTGGATAGGAGGTCCAGTCAGAGTTGTTTTATACTTCGATTCGTGTTCCCTGACTTAAGGTACTTGAGGAAGGACACATGATGAGGGGTGTAAAGGAAGAAACAGAATGGAATGTCCTGTCTTGTGGTCAAACGTTATCTTCTCCATTTCCTGTCCCTCAGTTCTACAATGACTATGGTGACATTATCAAGGAAACATTAACTAGAGTACGGCAGATTGACCGGAGTCATTGTTCCCGAATCCTGCTGCTGAGCCTCAAGCAGGTACTCCCTTCTCCTGGAGTACCTCAGACCTGTGACATGCCCTCCCTGAAGCCCACAAACTGCTCACCCTCAGCCATGTAGGATGTGAGATCCTTATGAACAGGAACTTTTCTAATTTATTTTGACTCTACTTGACAGTCTCCTTCAGAACTAGTAGATCCGTGGAAAGTATTAGCTGATGGGCAATTTCCACCCTAACTCCATAGGATTTCAACTATTAGGACGAGCAACAACAGCAAAATGATAGGAATTCCTGATTTTCTTTTAGTCTGCTGTCTTTGTCCCTTCAGTGACTATAGACATTTGTATTGTTGTAGAGCAAGGGGGAAGGCTGTCTCTGCTGCAGGGGGTCAGGGGTAGGGCAGTGTCCTGGGAGGAAAGAGTAAAAGCAGATGGCATCCCAAGCCCTTTAGAATTTCTGGGCCGAGAAGGGAATGCTGTAGTTCTCTATTTCCACTTTGTTCCTCCCTTCCCCAAATGCCTTGTGTTTCCTGGACACAGTTGTACACAGAACTGCTGCAGGAACAGGGGCCCCAGGGCCTGAATGAGCTTCCAGCCTTCGGTGAGATGCGGGACCTGGCCCGAAGGTTTGCCTTGAGCTTTGGACCCCAGCAGCTACAGAACCGTGATCTTGTGGTCACGCTCCACAAGTGAGGAAGTATTGGTTGGAGGTCAGGGTACTTGGATCTTTCTAAGCGGGCTGAGCCAGAGGCTGTGTATGGGGAGAGTTGCAAGTCTGGTCTTGGAGGGAGGGATAAGCGTGTCAAGGAGGAGCAGTCCGTTTGGTCAGTGGGTGTTCTTTGGGAGGCAAACTGGGGACGGGGTCGGTGCACTTGGACAGGATGCTTCAGCCTGGGAGGGAAGTGAGGAGGTACAGTCTTCCTAAAATAATTCTGCTCAACCAAGGGAAGGCATCAAATTCTCCTTGTCTGAGCCTCCTCCAGCTGGCTCCTCCAGTCAGCCCCCAAACCTGGCATTCCTGGAGCTCCTTTCCGAGTTTTCCCCCCGACTCTTCCATCAGGACAAGCAGCTGCTGTAAGTTAGCGGGTAGATTGGGGAAGAAGGGAATGGTGAGGGCCCGGCGAGCAACTCCGCCTCTTCATCCCACCCCTTCCTTAGACTGTCCTACCTGGAAAAGTGTCTGCAGCGTGTCTCACAGTCACCTGATTGTCCCTGGGGTCCAGTCACCACCTACTGCCACTCCCTCAGCCCTGTGGAGAGCACAGCAGAGGCCATTCCTCAGGGCTACCCCCGCTCCAAGAAGAGGCGCACTGAAGGTGAAGTGCTGTGCGTGTGGATGTCAGGGTGCTCTCGCTACTTCCTTCCTTGTAGAGCCAGTTCCTAGATAAGCAGCATATGGTCTTTTGCCTCCTTCAAACTTTTGTCTTTGGGCAAATATTTCACTGAGCATCTGTTGTCATTAAGAGGTATTCGTTTTCTTCAAGATTTATCTGCCAACTAAAAATGGCAAACCTTTGTGAAAAATCAAATAGAAACTGATGATAAAAAGACTGAACGAAGAAATCTTAAAATTTAGGGGGCCCCTCTTTGCATCTAGTATTGTTATCTTCCAGATTTTAAAGATTTTTATACAACNATCTTAAAATTTAGGGGGCCCCTCTTTGCATCTAGTATTGTTATCTTCCAGATTTTAAAGATTTTTATACAACCTTCGTGATTTTTTAACTTTCAGATCACTACTTGTCTTATAATCTAAGGTCTTTTTCTTTAATTTTCTTTTTAAATATAGTCTCATTTTAAGTGATAATATCCTAGAAATCACGTTTGATGTGTTGTGTGTTTTCAAGTGAACATTTTAAAGTACTCGTTCTCCCCATCCCGCAGCTGTAGGCAGGATCACTCATCTACTTCTGTCTCTGCACTTGCCTACTGCAGACATTCAGATAGTGAAATCAGACGGCGTGGAGCCTTGGGTGGCTGCCTTCATCCACTCAGCAGAATGTTTTCAAGGCTCATCCATGTTTTAGCTTATATCGGTACCTCCTGTCTTTTTTTTTTTTTTTAAAGATTTTATTAGAGAGAGGGAGAGAGACAGAGAACATGAGCTGGGGGTGGGGGGGCAGAGGGAGAAGGAGAAGCAGCAGACCCCCCACTGAGCAGGGAGCCGGATGCTGGGCTTGGATCCTGGGACTTCAGGATCATGACCTGAGCCAAAGGCAGACTGAGCCAGCCAGGTGCCCCAGTACCTCATACCTTCTTAGGGCCAAATAAGATTCGATTGTACGGCTGTCCCACATTTTATTTATCCATTTGCCAGTTGATTGACATTTGGGTGGTTTTCACATTTTCTTTTAATTGGAGTATAGTTGACAGACAACGTTGCATTAGTTTCAGGTGTACAACAGTGATTCTGTAACTGTGTGTGATAACTTTATACGTTATGCTGTGCTCACCGTAGGCGTAGCGATCATCAGTCACCATACAGTGCTGTCCCAGTACCACAGACTATTCCCTGTGCTGTACCTTTCATCCCTGACTTCCTCATTTCACAGCTGGAAAGCCTGTACCTCACTCCCCTTCATCCGTTTTGCATGTCCCCCCACCCCTCTGCCAACCACCAGTTCTCTGTATTTATGGGTCTGTTTCTGCTTTTTTTGTTCATTTGTTTTGTTTTTTAGATCCTTGTAAGTAAAATTGTGTTACTATTTGTCTTTGCCTGATGTTTCACTTAGCATGATGCTCTCTAGGTCCATCCATGTTGTCACAGATGGCAAGATCTCTTTATAAAAGCGGAGTAATATTCCGTTGTATGTGTCTACTGTGCACTCTTGGTGCATTCGCCTGTCGATGGGCACTTAGGTTGCTTCCGTAAGGCAGATGCCATGTTTTGATTGTTACATATGCTGCTGTAGACATTCATGTACAGGTTTTTCTGTGTACATGTTTTTAGTTCCCTTGAGATATACCTAGGAGTAAAATTGCTGGTCATATGGTAATTCTGTGTTTAACTTTCTGAGAAACTACCAAACTGTTTTCTAAAGTGCCTGCATCATTTACAGTCCCAGCAGCAATGGATGAGGGCACCGGTGTCTCCATATTCTTTACAACACTGCTTATTTGTATTTCCTGTTTTTCCCATCTTCTAGTGGTTATGAGGTGGTATCTCATTGCTTAAATTTGCATTTCCCTAATAACTAATGTTGGGCATCTTTTCATGTGCTTATTGACCATTTGTATCTTCTTTGGAGAAATGTCTATTGAAATCCTTTGCTTATTTTTAAATTGGGTTGTCTCTTTGTTGAGTTGTGAGCTTTTTATATACTCCAGATACAAGTCTCATATCAGATATATGATTTACAAAAAATTTTTTCCCCTTCTATGGGTTTTTTCATTTCCTTGAAGGAAGGAGAAAAGTTCCTAATTTTGATGAAATTCAGATTATTTCGTTTCTCTTTTGTTGTTTGTGCTTTGGTGTCATAGTTTGAAAAATCATTGCCTAATTTAAAATCATGAAGATTTTACATTTGTGTTTTCTTCTAAAAGTTTTCTAGTCTTAGCTCTCAGACTTTGGTCTGTCATCCATTTTGAGTAAATTTTTGTATACGGTGTAAGGTAGACTGTAACTTTTTTTTTTTATGTCTTTTGTGTACCACTTAAAAGTATTTTTATATTACCAGGAAACTCCTTTAACTAGTTAACTAATAAATATTTGTTATGGTCCTCTTCTGTGCACGATACTGTTAGGTGATTTAGACGCTGGGAAGGATCTTCAAGCAGCTTACTGTCTAACAGAGAAAATGCATTTATAGAACATTTAAATTATGAACACCAGCAAATGATAACTTCCTGAGGGTCTTAAGGATTGACAGATGTGTGTTTTAGAATTCAGGGAAGGAAGGTATCACTTTGAGTTTAGTTGATCTAAAGCCTAAGAAGGCTTCACCAAGAAAATGGAATTTAAGCTGGAGCTTGAAAAACGGGTGAGATTTATGTAAGCTGAACAGAGGCAGAACGAGTGCCGTGAGCTGGCAAAGCAGCACAGGCAGGACGTGGGAAGTATGTGTCAGCCCAGCATGGAGATGTATTGACCCGTGTGCCTAAACCTGAGGGTTTGTAAAGGTAGGAGAAAACTGAAAAGACTGGTTCCATTGTTCCTTCAGCATACTTACTGAGCGCTCCCTGCTGGGAATAGAGCAGTGCATGACAAAAGACAAATCTCTCTTCTTTAAAGAGTGGCAGGTTGTGCTGTGTGCTGTGGTGGGAAGGCAGGAAGAGGGTGAGCAAACACTGGGGAGTCAGGAGCTTCAGGCTCCTCACGAGGGACGAGGGATGAGGGACGAGGGATGAGGGATGGGGGAAGCCTGGCAGAGCCTCCAAGTGTTGGGCAAAGACCTCAAGGAAGGGAGGGGGTGCCTGGTGTATATAGAAGAGCGTAACGGAAGGGGCGCCAGTGCACAGGGGATGTGCCTGGCGTGTTCTGAGAACAGCCAAGCAGGCCAGATGGCAAACGGACAGTATGTAGGATATAAGACCAAAGAGATTGGAGGAGCCCAGAGCATACGAGGTGGAGTAAAGACTCTGGCTTTTACTCAACAGTGAAATGGGCAGAAGCAAAGGAACAAGCAAGGAAGTCATGGAGCAGGTGGACTGGGGCCGGGTG